>NC_057919.1:20217973-20519292 GCF_018873765.1 Telopea speciosissima | reverse complement strand
GCTAGCATACCCTCTCGAATGGCTCAGAGAAACTTTTCCCAATGAAAAATGTATTGATTTCCTTTCTTTTGCTTACGACACCCCTCCCCCTCAACACCCCCCCCCCCCCAATCCCAAAAAAAAAAAAAAAAGGTGAGAAACAATCCTAGGATGTGGCCACAACATCATTGCCACCCTTACCAGCTGCATTACCTGGCACTTTTAGTCATCAAGGTCACTTTGGTGTGAAATTGATATATACTAAGATTCTTATCCATTTTCTGCTTGTGAAGTTGTGAACTAGTCATTTGGGCCAAATATAATGAGACCTGATACAGGATCTTGCAAAGGTGGAAACATGCTGCAAAATCGATGATCAAACTCCAAGAAATATGGTGCAACAATAGAGATCTATGCGATATGCTACATCCTTCTGATGATACATGTCTACCTTGGACCATATATAGTTAACCGCTTTTTTGAGCTTGTTGACTTAACCAAAAATTTTACTAATATTAAGTTCTCCTGAAATGCTAATGATAATTTCTATAGTAAGGTTAGGTTTTTGACCTCCAAGGCCGTAATGGAACATTGTAGCACTCCTCAACATAGCCATGATATACTTTCTTCTTCCTGATTGCATGCCTAAAGCTCTAAAGAAATTTTTAGAATTTAGATTCATGTTTGTCCCTATAATTTGTAGAGAAGTCATGATGTTATTGGATTCTAGTCATTGCAAGATATTAAGAATCACGGTTTTTTGCTCCTCTGTTTTTTTTTTTTTTTTGTTTCCTCCCCTCCCTGAATTTTGATGTATTGTCTCTATAGATGTTTAGTTCCCTTTGCTTGGGGTCTCACCCTTAGTTAGTTAGGTTGACTTTGCTTTGTATTTTGCTATTTTCTTTATTATATTTTTCATTCATCAGAAATTTTTTTTTTTTTTTATCACCTTGTTAGATTCAAGAATCATGTTGATCGAGTCCACTCAAATGTATTTAACCACATGATTTAGATTCCAGCCTAAAATCTACAGTTAAATTTTTTAATCAAACTAGGCCTGATTTAGACCCATTCTCATACGAGAATGAGAGCCAAACTCGTGTAATCTATCAATCTATGTTAAAACAACATAGAAAGCACATTCTTCTTCCAATTCCCTCCCTCCCTCCATCCACCCACCCACCCACCCACGCACACTGGGAGCTGGGCATGTTTGAAGTCGTTATCATAACCTCAAGGAGGGGGATGCTTTTAGAATTTTAGTTATAATAAAACTCTATATGGACATAATTAAATCCCTAAACCAGGCTAATTAGGGTTTTGGTCTAATAAAGTGGGGTCATTAAGTTATATTAGAAGACTAATGTGGACTGGCTTAGTGTGGGCCAGATAGATTCCTATAGGGACTGTGATGAGTCAGACCCTATAAGGATTACTATATAAGGAGAGCTAGGTCCCCCCTCTACCCATCACAACTTATTATTCTCAATTGCTATTGAGGAGTGCATTCTTGAAAGAGAGGGAGATATTCAGTGTTCGTCGTCCCTACGCATTCGGTATTCTCATCAGGCCAGTTACTTTGGGAATAGAGGGGAAGCACCTAGATCTTTGTTCTTTATTTTTTGCTGCAATCATCATCACTATGGATGCGAAACAAGCTTGGTGGTTCTATCCCTATTTTCTATTATTTATTTGATTTTGTTCTTGAACGCCCTATGGAGATCCTGGCTTTTGGGATTTTGTCCCTATTCGGATCGATTTAGACTAACATGTGGTATCAGAGCCTCCATAGATTCGTTCTTGAACCTATATGGATTCAAAATAATAGAACATAATAAGGAAATCGAAAAATTTTCGATTCGAATCAAGGTTTTTAGGGTTTTTTTCAGTTTTTCAAAAACCCGTACGGACACTGGCATTCTGCCAATTTTTTTAGCCGACGAAAACAAAATCTGATCACATGAGGGCGTAGAACTCGAAAAATTAGAATTTTCGGTGGGTGGGTCACCGTCGGCAACTGCCGGACGCGCTCTCACGCGCCGGCGGCAGCCGCAGGTGATTTCACTCGCCAGCAGAAGGTTTTTTTTAAAAAAAAAAAAAAAGGAATCTGGGTTTTGCTATCATGCACCTGCCAGTATTTTCTGGGAAATGCTAACGTGCGCCACCGGGCCGGGTCAACCCGGTTTATGACCCAAAAACCCGACCCATTGACCCGGCTAATGACCCGTTTTGGGTTGACCGAACCCGGTTGGACCAGGTCTGAACCGATTCCCTTGAACCGGGGTTGAACCAAATTGATTTTGTTTGCCTTTTTGAACCGGTTTGACTAGTACAGTCAATCGGATTTGGACCTGAACTTTGACCGGGCTTTTTGGGGGCTACGAGACTCCGTTTGGGGTCCCGTTTTTTGCGTTGCCTCTGTTTTTTTGTGCTCTACACAGTGGTGCCCTCTGTTTTGATTAGATATGAATATTTTTGGTATTCTTTTGATGCATGCCCTTTATGTAATTTATCAGTTCATTCTATTGGGAACCGAACCAATTTCTGAATTGCTGGAATACCTACCTTGATGAACAGAATTATTATTATTTTTGTGTTAATTTTAAGACATTTAAAGCCCCTTGTCATAAATTATAAAATAACACATTGTTTAAGAATGTAAGTAATTTTGGAAAATCCCGAAAGAGGGTTTCATGTTTTTGACAGGATGCGACCGCCAAAGCGACCTTCCTTGTTGGATTTGTGAAACACAGGTCTTATACAGTTATGGGATGTCCTTCAACTCTGATGTGTGGTCATACACCCAAATGTGGTGGTCATGTATTGGTACTTGAAGGGGAACATACAGTATGCATGTGAATAGGTTGACCCTAGAATTCTGCACACCCAAAGGTGGTGGATTTTGAAAGTTGAGCTGTATTCCCATGGCCACTGGTATGTAGGGATTTTTACAATTGCATATTGAGAATTCAGCCCAAAGGTGTTTTCACAATGATGTGCGTAAAATTCTCATTAGCTTATAAAGTTTTCAAGCTGTACTTGCATCATTTTAATTATTATACTGTTCACTGTTGAAATTTTCAGTCACCTTCTCTGTCAATAATAACATGGTTACTATTGAGCTCCTCACTGGGTCAAACTTTAAGAAGTGGAAAGAGGACATTATGTTTGCTATGGAAATGGCAGATGTGCACACGTCCCTTGTTATGGATACACCAATGGAACTAATCGCGATAGTACTCGAGGATGAAAAGTCTGGCATCTTGATGGCAAAAGAGTAATCGACTCAGTATACTGTCCATAAAGAGGTCGATACTGGAACACCTAAAAAGTGGTCTGCCTGAGAAATGTACTGCCAGGGAATTGCTAGATGCAATTTCCAAGAGATACAAAGTTTCATCGAATGCTGAGATTGGGACACTTCTGCAAGGGTTATTTAATATGGAATATGATGGTTCTGGGGGTGTTAGGGATTACATTATTAGGATGGTTGATTACCAAACTAAACTCAAGGCCTTAGACATTCCTCTTCCAGATGCCCTAATTGTCCATCAAGCCTCAAATACCCTACCTTCTGAATTTGGCATCATAAAAACCAACTACATTTCCCAAGATGGAGTCTAGAGCATTAATGACCTAATTTCTAGGGTTGTGTCTGAGGAAGAGAAACTGAAAAAAGAGAAAAAGTCTACTGCCATGTTTACTTCCAAAGCCCGTAAGAGTAAAAAGTCTAAAAACCATACTCATAAGTCTGCCAATAAACAGTCCGATCAGACTAACAATGTGGGACCCAAGAAAGACTCTTTGAAGAAAGAGAGTGATCGTTGCTTCTTTTGCAAGAAGAAGGGTCACATGAAGAAGGACTGCGACAAATACAAGGCTTGGTTACTCAAGCCCAAGTAGCCATCAGGTAATGATTCTTTGGCTTTTGTTTGTGAATTCAATCTATCAGAAGCCCCATCCAGTTCTTGGTGGCTAGATAGCAGTGCAACTAACCATGTTGCTTTTACCATACAGGGGTTCATAAATCGGAGGAGACCAAACAAGGATGAATCAAGGCTGGTCGTAGAAAATGATGGACATTCTGACGTAGAGTTCGTGGGAGATGTCATTTTATTATTAGATTCTGGTTTTAAATTGACTTTAAAGAACACTTTTTATGTACCGTCCTTTAGGCGAAATTTAATTTCGATTTCAGTTTTGGACATTAGTGGTTTCTATTTTGAAATAAAGAATACTATGGTTAATTTATTTTTTAATTCAACTAAAGTTGGTTCCTGCTTTATGTCCAACGGATTGTACAGATTGTGTTTGTCTCCCATTGATATCTACGTCTCCTGTAATGTTGAAAGCGTTGTTTCTAAAAGACCCTTACCTAAAGAATGGTCTTTCACATTGTGGCATAAGAGGCTAGGTCATATTTCTAAGGCAAGAGTGGAAAGGCTGATAAAGTCTGACATCCTGCCTACTCTCGAAAGTGATCTAGAAACTTGTGTAGACTGTTGTAAGGGAAAGATGATCAAAATAAAAAAGAAAACTGCAGTCCGTAGTTCTGACCTGTTAGAGGTCATTCACACTGACATCAGTGGTCCCTATTCAGCCA
The DNA here is from genome assembly GCF_018873765.1 of Telopea speciosissima. NCBI lineage: Eukaryota > Viridiplantae > Streptophyta > Magnoliopsida > Proteales > Proteaceae > Telopea > Telopea speciosissima. Next base: position 20,514,710 of record NC_057919.1, on the reverse strand, counting down.
CATTGTGTAAAAATTTTTACTTCATCCCTTTTACAGACGATTATTCCCGATATGGATACTTGTACTTAATTAAAGAAAAGTCTGAATCTCTTGACAAGTTCAAGATTTTTAGGACTGAAGTTGAGAAACAGTTAGGGAAAGTTATTAAAATTGTTAGATCTGATCGTGGGGGTGAGTATTATGGCAGACATGGCGATGCTGGACAGCTTAAGGGTTCGTTTGCCAAATACCTTGAGGACTCTGGAATAGTTAGTCAGTTTACTATGCCAGTAAGTCCTAAACAAAATGGGGTCGCCGAGAGGCGTAACCGTACCCTTATGGACATGGTGAGGAGTATGGTTAGTAGGACAAATTTACCTAAGTTCTTATGGGGTGAAGCCTTGAAAACTGCTCTTTATATCCTTAATCGTGTACCTACTAAAGCCGCTCCTCTTACACCTTTTGAGTTGTGGACCGTGTAAACCCATTTAAACCATCTTAGAGTTTGGGGTGCCTGGAGTGAAGTTGTATAATCCGACTTTAAACAAGTTGGATCCCAAGACTACTCGTTGCTACTTTGTCAACTAGCTAGATCATTCGAAGGGATATAAATTTTATAATCCCTGCGGAGGCACTAGGATTGTGGAGTCACAGACAGCGAAGTTTCTGAAATTTGATGTGGCCAAAAAGAATGACTGTTCTCAGACTGTTCAAGATAGTCACATGGTTGGTATATCGGTACCTATTCTTCTACCTATTCAGACTGATGTGGGGCATACTGTGCCATTGGTTACACCTGTTGGAGTTCAGGAGCTTGATATTGATACCGTCCCCGACATTCATGTAGCACCTGATGAGATTCTTTTTATTCAGGATGCGGTTGAGGATCCTATCATTGAAGCAGTTCCAGCTGAGATTCCTCAGATTCAGGTTGAGGCAGTAGTGGTACCATTACGGAGATCCACCAGGGAGAGAAGGTCGGCTATATCACCTATCTATGAGGTCTATCTGGGAGAACATGACTATGACATTGGTTGTGTGGTCTATCCAGTTACTTATTCAGGTGCTGTTTCTAGTCCTCAGTCAAATTTGTGGATGGATGCGATGAGAGATGAAATGCAATCGATGAAACATAATGATGTTTGGGAGCTTGTTGATTTACCTAAAGGTTGTAAGCCCATTAGTTGCAAATGGGTGTATAAAACCAAAAGAGATTCCAAAGGAAAGGTTGAGAGGTTTAAAGCCAGACTGGTAGCCAAGGGATTCACTCAGAGAGAGGGAGTAGACTACAATGAAACCTTTTCTCCAGTCTCCTCGAAGGATTCTTTCAGGGTGATCATGGCATTGGTAGCTCATTTTGATATGGAGCTGCATCAGATGGATGTTAAAATAGCTTTTCTCAATGGCAATCTTGATGAAGAAGTCTATATGGTTCAGCCTGAGGGTTTTGCAGTGGATGATTCAGATCATCTTGTGTGTAGACTCAAGAAGTCTATCTACGGTCTCAAACAAGCTTCTAGGCAGTGGTATCTGAAATTTGACAGTGTTGTGACTTCGTTTGGTTTTATGGAAAATAAAGTGGATCAGTGTATATATCACAAGGTCAATGGGAGCAAATTCTGTTTTCTCATTCTGTATGTGGATGACATCCTGCTTGCAAGCAGTGACCTAGGGATGTTGCATAATACAAAGCAACTTTTATCTAGGGAATTTGATATGAAGGACCTTGGTGAGGCCTCTTTTGTTCTTGGGATTGAGATCCATAGGGATCGTTCTCGCCGTTTATTAAGTCTTTCTTAGAGGGCTTATGTTGATCGTGTTCTGGAGAGGTTCAGTATGCTGGATTGCAAACCTGAAAATGTTCCTATTCTCAAGGGTGACAAACTGAGTTTGACACAGTGCCCGAAAAATTAAGCTGAGAGGGATGAAATGAAGAAGGTGCCTTATGCTAGCGTACTTGGTAGTATCATGTATGCTCAGGTCTGTACCAGACCGGATATTACTTTTGTAATGGGACTTCTTGGCAGGTATCAGTCAGATCCTGGTCTTAGTCACTGGATTGTTGCCAAGAAAGTATTGAGGTACTTGAAGGGGACAAGAGATTATATGCTGACTTACAGACATGCTCCTGAACTCAAGCTAGCGGGGTATACAGACTCTGACTTTGCTGGCTGTGAGGATGACAGGAAATCCACATCGGATTATGTTTTTTTGATGGCAGGAGGGGCAGTATCATGGAAGAGTAAAAAGCAGACATTGGTGACCACTTCGACTATGCAGGCAGAGTTTGTAGCATGCTATGGGTCTGCTACTCAGGCTATTTGGCTCAGAAATCTCATAAAGGAGTTGACTATGGTAGATTTTGTGGATAGACCCATCCAGATATACTGTGATAACAGCTCTACTGTGTTGGTTATAAACAACAATAAAGGACTTAGAGGGTCTAAACACATGGAGGTCAAGTATTTGACCATAAAGGAGAGAGTAAAGGAAGGTGACATTACAGTGGAGCATATTAGTACAGATGATATGGTTGCAGATCCCCTAACCAAAGGTCTTCGCCCTTGTGTTTTTGAGAGACATGTCATGAGCATGGGCTTAGTTGCATCATGGGATGTGGTTAGTTAGTGGGAGTTTGTTTTATTTTGCTTCATTGTAATTTAAAGTTTCTTTTCATCTGTATTTTTACCTTATGGTAAACTTTGACTTATATATATATCAGGTGTCGTTGCATGCAGTTTCTTTTAAACACATGAGTGTTTTGTTTATTAACATGATGTATATATTTTTGATTTTAAAGTCTTAAGGAATGTGTTAACCTTAAGCAAGGTTGGGGCATTAAGTTGTTAGCCTAAAAGTATGTCTTGTAACACATAAAGTATAACTCGAGTTATTTTTGATGAGACATACAGATTCGTTAGAATCAGAAAGTTTATTTCTCTAGTGAGCCTGTGCCACTTAAAGAAGAGAAATTTTGGACTGATAAACGGATAATACATAAGGAATCACTACGTGAGTATTATCTCGTTGCCACACTACCACATTGCATCCATGTTAGTAGAGTTGAGGGCTCTCGTGACCATGGAAGGCTCTGTGTCGCTTGATCATAGATGCAGTTACCGCCATGATTCGGTGTCTAAAACTCTATGGGATAGGATTGACTTTCTAATATGACCTCTAGACCATTTTATTTTAAAAATTGTGCACATAAAGTTTTCTTAAAGAGTTGTTAGCCTGTGATTTGTTTTGGTCAAAACTGTTTTTAAATCCTTTTAAAAATAAGGAATTTAATATAAGTCCAAATGGAAGAATGTTAGAATTTTAGTTATAATAAAACTCTATATGGACATAATTAAATCCCTAAACCAGGCTAATTAGGATTTTGGTCTAATAAAGTGGGGTCATTAAGTTATATTAGAAGTCTAATGTGGACTGGCTTAGTGTGGGCCAGATAGATTCCTATTGGGACTGTGATGAGTCAGACCCTATAGGGATTACTATATAAGGAGAGCTAGGTCCCCCCTCTACCCATCACAACTTATTATTCTCAATTGCTATTGAGGAGTGCATTCTTGAAAGAGAGGGAGATATTCAGTGTTCGCCGTCCCTGCGCATTCGGTATTCTCATCAGGCCAGTTACTTTGGGAATAGAGGGGAAGCACCTAGATCTTTGTTCTTTATTTTCTGCTGCAATCATCATCACTATGGATGCGAAACAAGGTTGGTGGTTATATCCCTATTTTCTATTATTTATTTGATTGTGTTCTTGAACGCCCTATGGAGATCCTGGCTTTTGGGATTTTGTCTCTATTCGGATCGATTTAGACTAACAGATGCCACCCAGGAAACCACAATAGGAAACAGATAGATCTGAGCATTTAGCAGACCTACGCAAGCACTCTCATGAGTCCATCTCTCTCCTTCCCATGTGAAAAGACACCTCTGCCCCCTTATTTTAAGGAGGAGAGAGATAGAAACATGGGAGTGCTGGTGTAAGGCACACTCCCGTACAGAAAACTGCTTCCCATTAAATAATCTTAAAATCTTTCGACCTTCTCCAACCTGAAGGATCAACTAACACTGGATAGGAAAGGGTTTTGATCTAAGCTCTCAAACTTTGACAGGGTGGTGCTCTGATCGATTGAACTACAATCCCAAAAAACTAGGTGTACAGTCTAAAAAAAGTAGAATTATTCATTGGATTTCATTCGAACCATTAAGCAGTAGCATTCAAAGATCCTCATCTTCATCTTTTTAGTTCTCTTGATCGAAGCTCTTAGTTTGTCTGTTCTTACTTTCCAGGGATATCAACGCTATGGATACAGTTGTGAAGAAGTATAGGTAGCTTAAAACTTATACCCAAAACCCTACAGAAATTTTGAGCACCAAAAAATGATTTCAATTTTCTATAAGATATTTTGAGAAAGAGTGTAGCCCACCACTTGGTAGCATGTGGTGCCTGGAAACCCATTGCTACTTCCAAGAGGTGACATAAATGTGAGTGCGTATAATGGTTTGGCACACCATGTTTTCTTCAGAATGATGATTCCAAGACACAAGTTGATAAGGAACAAAATTCTTATTAGTAGAGTTTGATTGATCTTTTGATTTGAGAGATGATTCTTTGATCTCAGAGGTCCTTATCGTTACAATTACACATGATGGAATTTGGTGCACAAATAATTGATGTCTCCCCGACTATGTATTGATTTATTGAGTTTGTGGTGTTTGATTGTGAACGAAAGAAACGCTAACATAGAATTCATTACCCTACTAGGGAATATCAAGGCGAAAATGTCTGTGTGATAAGAGGAAAATCTGGATGTGATAACCCTCTTTTAAAGTGTTTACTAAATGATTTTCAAAATTAATATTATTTTACTAAGTGATTTTTGAAAAATGTTTTGATCCAATCACTGACATGGAATCTCTGTATGGGCATATCTAGTCGACTAGGATTAGTTTGTATTTAAAATACATGTCCTATAGTCCATTATATGGTATTGTTTTAGTGAAAGGATTGGTATTTTATTTAACATGTTTAAACTATTAATTTCTACTATTTATTTTTTAAGAGAAATTGGTATTAACTTATCTATTAATATTATCATAATATTATTAATGGATTAATAAACATTATGAGATGTTTGGATTAGGTAAGATACCCCATGGAATCCTACCTCTTCCCATTTTTGTAACAAACAAGAACATGCGGATTGACGATGACACAACTATAGTTATAGTAGGGATAGACAAGGATACTTGTCATTAAGATTAAGAATCCAAATAGCATTTGACTAGGTAGCCCACAATGAGCGGGCAACCAAAATTATAAAAGAGAGAAGGGGGAGGCATCCAATGATTTTTGGTAGCCCTCTCCTTCTCGGTCCCTTTGACTATAATTAGGGTTTGCTGAAACTCTAGGTGAGAGAGTGTCAATGTGTGCTACTTTCATGCTCAATGACTGCATGATTATGCTTCTTGCATTGCTCGAGTGTGGAAGAGATAAGATCACATGGAGGAACTTCGATTGCGGTTCACATATAACCCGGTTCCTCCCTTTGAATTTTGTACTTTAAAGTTGGTGTAAGTACCGCGGTCCTCCGGGACGAAGGTTTCCTCAGCCCTTCTTGCTAGTGTATTGGTGACATAGGGTTTTGGGAGATACATGTGTGTGTGTATGGATGTGGATAACATTATCAATATATGATAAATAGGGGATTGGGATCATGCATTAAAATATGTTAACCTAATGAGAAGTCGCCACCTAGGGTTAGGGCCTAGGACCCATTAAGTGTAGCCCTACCCGTGGTGAGCGGAATCGGGCTACGTGACTCCATATGGTCCAACCAAAGGTTCGGGTAAGGGGTCAGGTTACGAGTGTGGGAAGGTGTTAGGCACCCACCTCGCCCGACCGAAGCCGGTCTCTCTGTGTTAGATGCTACGTAAGGACGAATGTTGTTTCTCTCTTATTACGGGGATGGGGGATATTATGAACTACATTCAGGTGCTATGAATTAAACTAAAGTACAATAAACTACATTATATATGTGAAAAGTACAGACTAAAGCGGTAAAATATGAAAGGACTACATTGGATCGACAAAAATACAATAATTATACCTGTATGGTTGTATGCCCCTGGCTCAGGGGAGATAGACGAATGGACCGACGCTGCTTCTTTCTTGGTAGAGTAACGGCTCTTTCGAGTGATTTGGAAAAGAGTAAACAGACAGAATAACATCTGTAATAAGGGAGTTTCGATGGTTATCCGTGCACAGATGGGATACCAAAGCTAAGGAGCCAAAGCGCTCTATACTTAGAGGGACAATCGAAGGATCTGTCCACCCTAGGAAAACCTCACATACTCACTCACTCATGAGAGAAGGAGGAGAAATGAGGGTGAAAAGGGAGAAAAGATGCTAGGAATCACTTGGGGAGGGTCTCTCTACCCAATCTTCCTTGGGAAATGTGGGAGGGGACCCTCCTATTTATAGGGAGGGACCTTTTCTCTCTCCTGGCCAAAAAAGTCCTCCACGGCGCCGTGGGTGACGTCAGCAGGCTGATGTCACACCCCCTCATGGCGTCATGGAAATCCGGTACACCTCCCCACAGAGTCGTGGGAAGGTACCCACGGTGCCGTGGGAAGGCGTCCACGGCGCCGTGGGTGCGCAGTGCCATTTTTCCTTTTTTTTGGGCCTAAAATGGGCCATTTTGTGCTCAGCATGGTTCTTGGTCTTATGGGCCAGGTATCTTTGGGTCTGAAAAGAGGGGGGTGTCATCCATCGTCCATGTCCCGTTGTCATCATCGCCAATTAGGGGGTGACAAAAATCAGTGTCTACAGTTTGCCCCTCTTTGGCCGAGGCCTGTGCCAACAGCCGAAGGGTAAAGACAAAAGACCAACTAATTTTGTCACCAAGAGCATGTACTGCTGACTCTTTGCCCAAAGGCGGCAGAGTTGCTAAAAACAGGCGATTAATCGCGATGAAATCTTTCGATAATCCTCAAAAGAAAAACTCAGAAGAACCAAATCTTTATCTTCTGAGCATTGCTCAAACAATTTTTGAGGGTGATAGGGCACCGCTCGACCAAAGACCTAGGTAAGGCACCACTCGGCCCACCAGATCGAATATGGGGGACTCCACTGGGATAAAATTTTGGGGGTGATAAGGCACCACTCAGCTGAAGATCTAAATAAGGCACCACTCGGCCCGAAGATCCAATTTGAGGGTGATAAGGCACCACTCAACCAAAAGTCAAACTTGGATGGTTATAAGGTTCCACTCGACTGAAACCATCAAGTTTGGAGGGTGATAAGGCACCACTCGACCTGAAGATCTAGATAAGGCACCACTCGGCCCAAAGATCCAATTTGAGGGTGATAAGGCACCACTCGACCGAAGATCTAGATAAGACACCACTCGGCCCAAAGATCCAATTTGAGGGTGATAAGGCACCACTCAACCAAAAGTCAAACTTGGATGGTTATAAGGTTCCACTCGACCGAAACCATCAAGTTTGGAGGGTAATAAGGCACCACTCGATCGAAGATCTAGATAAGGCACCACTCGGCCCGAAGATCTAATTTGAGGGTGATAAGGCACCACTCGACCGAAGATCTAGATAAGACACCACTCGGCCCGAAGATCCAATTTGAGGGTGATAAGGCACCACTCAACCAAAAGTCAAACTTGGATGGTTATAAGGTTCCACTCGACCAAAACCATCAAGTTTGGAGGGTGATAAGGCACCGCTCGATCGAAGATCTAGATAAGGCACCACTCGGCCCGAAGACCCAATTTGAGGGTGATAAGGCACCACTCGACCGAAGATCTAGATAAGGCACCACTAGGCCCGAAGATCCAATTTGAGGGTGATAAGGCACCACTCGATCGAAGATCTAGATAAGGCACCACTCGGCCCGAAGATCCAATTTGAGGGTGATAAGGCACCACTCAACCAAAAGTCAAACTTGGATGGTTATAAGGTTCCACTCGACCGAAACCATCAAGTTTGGAGGGTGATAAGGCACCACTTGACCGAAGATCTAGATAAGGCACCACTCGGCCCGAAGATCCAATTTAAGGATGATAAGGCACCACTCGACCAAAGATCTAGATAAGACACCACTCGGCCCGAAGATCCAATTTGAGGGTGATAAGACACTACTCAACCAAAAGTCAAACTTGGATGGTTATAAGGTTCCACTCGACCGAAACCATCAAGTTTGGAGGGTGATAAGGCACCACTCGACCGAAGATCTAGATAAGGCACCACTCGGCCCGAAGACCCAATTTGAGGGTGATAAGGCACCACTCGATCGAAGATCTAGATAAGGCACCACTCGGCCCGAAGATCCAATTTAAGGGTGATAAGGCACCACTCGACCGAAGATCTAGATAAGGCACCACTCGGCCCGAAGATCCAATTTGAGGGTGATAAGGCACCACTCAACCAAAAGTCAAACTTAGATGGTTATAAGGTTCCACTCGACCGAAACCATCAAGTTTGGAGGGTGATAAGGCACTACTCGAACGAAGATCTAGATAAGGCACCACTCGGCCCGAAGATCCAATTTGAGGGTGATAAGACACCACTCGACCGAAAGTTAGTATTGAGGGATTTCACTGGGGATCTTTTATATATATATATATTTATTATTACTATTTTTTTTTTTTTTTGGTCCACGGCGCCGTGTGGGGGTCCGCACGGCCCCGTGTATGGGCGGCACCGTGCTTGCACGGCCCCGTGTGCACAGCTCCGTGCCAGCCTTTACGGCTCCGTGGGCAATCCTCCACGGTGCCGTGGGCCGCTGTTCCACGGGACCGTGGAGAATTCCACGGCGCCGTGGGCGCGATAGAAAATTTATAAATAGAGGGCTCCCTCCCTCATTCCTTCACTCTCATTTCTGCTGCGAAGCTCTGCCATTTTTTATTTTTGACTTCACACCCTTTTTATTTGCTCACACCATGTCTTTCCGTCGACGAGGACGCCAGTCTCACCGGGAGCCACTACTCGGTACCACTGCTCGCGACGCACGGGATGCATGGTATCTTTTAGGGGTCACTCTGGCCGACACGGCCCACCACGGTTGTCACTCCATATGGGGCCAGGTCAGTATTCTTCCTCTTTCCCTTTCAATTTATGCATTTATTTATATTAGCTTCATACCTCACCACATAGATTAGAGGTAATGGCCCTAGATTCTGCCCCAAGCTCCTAATGGCACGTGAATGTAGGTAATGCCCCCAAATATCATCCTAGGCACCTAGTAGCACACAAATTTAAGCGAGGCCATCAGACACCACCTTAAGTGTCCTTTGGCACGTGAATCTAGGTAATGCCTCTAGATACCCTCCTAGGCACCTAGTGGCACGCAAATCAAAGCGAGGCCATCAGACACTACCCTAAGTGTCCTTTGGCACGCGAATCCAGGTAATGCCTCTAGATATCCTCCTAGGCACCTAGTGGCATGTAAATCAAAGCGAGGTCATCAGACACTACCTTAAGTGTTCTTTGGCACGCAAATTAAGGTAATGCCTCTAGATACCCTCCTAGGCACCTAGTAGCATGCAAATCAAAGCGAGGCCATCAAATACCACCTTAAGTGTCCTTTGGCACGCAAATCAAGATAACGCCTTTAGATACCCTCCTAGGCACCTAGTGGCACACAAATCAAAGTGAGGCCATCAGACACTACCTTAAGTGTCCTTTGGCACACAAATCAAGGTAACACCTCTAGATACCCTCTTAGGCACCTAATGGCACGCAAATTAAAGCGAGGCCATCAGACACTACCCTAAGTGTCCTTTGGTACTCAAATCTGGGTGACGCCCCCTTTTACAGCCTCTCCCTCTTTCTCTCTTTTTTCTTTTTTTTTTTTATTTAATTGTTTAATTGTTGTCCTCACTATCTCGGCTAACCATTTGCCTTATTTTTCTTTGCAGGGCAGCTCCCTTCCTTCGCCCAAGAAATATTACGGGCTGGAGGCTGTTTCAGAGTGGTACCGCACACTTTGCCCAGTGGTACAGTTGCGGGTTGTTTGGACCGGGCTGGGGCACATCGCCCCGTCCCTGGCTCTCGAGTTGGACAGTCCAACTGTGAGAGCTCTGATAGAGAGGTGGTGGCCGAGCACCCATACATTTCACCTTCCCTTTGGTGAGGCAACGGTCACCCCCTTAGATTTCTACATGATCACGGGACTCCGCTTTGGTGGATTACCCGTGACACTGACTCTGGAGGAGAGGATTATAGCCTTGACAGAGCCATCAGAGCGCCTGGAGTACTACAGGCAGCAGTTAGGGATTGCCATTACAGGGAGAGAGATCCCCGCATCGGTCCTGAGGGGTAGCTGGGATGAGACGGTTGTTACAGACCAGTCGTCGTCCGTCCTTCAGGATCAGCAGGCTCGATGCTTCCTCCTATTCTTGTTGGCGGAGGTGATCTTCAGCGATATGACGGGTACGGTGACAGTCGATGCCGCATATGTTCACTTCTTTGAGCATTTTGACGTGGCCACGGGCTACGATTGGGGGGGCTCGGCGTATGCCTACTTCCTGGATATGTTAGATTATCTGGTTGTGGGGTCACCGAACCTGATCGGATGCTGCTTTGTCTTATGGGTGAGTTCTCTCAACTTTGCCTTTTTCTCTTTTCCCTCTCTTTTTTTGTTTTCATTTTATTCTTACTTTTTTGAGCTCATTTATGATTGCCTATTGTAGACGTGGAGCTATGAGATCCTTTGGTTTCGGGTCCCTACTTCCAGACATGGGGATGACCCCGGAACCACCTTTCCCCAGACTACGTGATGGTGTAAGTCCCACTTGCTCAGGAGCGGTCGCCATAAGGACCTTGGGTCCATTCGCGGCCTCCTGAACGAGCTGCAGCCGACCGAGGTAAATTTAAAGTGATTGTTTATCTTATTTTCTCTTTTCTCCTCTTCCTTTTTATTTTTGCATTGATCTGATGTCTCTCTTGACAGGCTTCTCTCCATCCTTATTTGGGGGAGGTGATTTTAGAGCCGGACATGTTTGACAGGGCCTCAGCTCTCTCCACTCGCAGGGTCCTTTTTGAGGGCCCATGGGAGTTTGCTTTTTACTTGGGAGAGCGAGTGTCCCTGCAGTGGTCTGAGGCTCGCTTGGTGCTCTGCCCTCCTCCTGCTCGGGTCCATCAGCCAGCCTTGATGGATCGAGATGAGATCAGGCACTGGAGGGTTGGTGAGCCCGCGATTGGGTTGGTGCTAGCCGAGACGGACTACACCGACTTCCTTCTTCGAGAGACAGTCTGCGTCCCCCTCACCCGTGAGGGTCCTCAGGTAAGATCTTCTCCATTTTCCCCTCTTCTTCTCAGATTGTTAATCTATCTTTTATTCTGATGTGTTTCTTCTCTTGACAGTTTTCAGGTCGCCCCATGATTCCAAGGGTCTATGGTGGTGGGAGTTCTTCTTGCGCCTCCCGAGTAGGGGAGGTGGAGTCAGGTGTTGGGCCTTCTGGAGAGGTTCCAGCCCTGCGGATTGCTGGTCCAGACGACCACATTCCAGGGTATCGTTCGTGGTTCATTCGCCACCAAGAGCCTGGGATGGTTGAGGTCATCTTACCACCCCCTCGGGCTGCGGATACGGACCTAGGCCTCCCTCTTCCTTATGACGGGGTAAGCACATCCGACTTTCCTAACTTCATCCATTATTTTTCAAACTCTTGACATCTTGGGTGGTTATCATGTTTAGGTGGATGCGAGCCGATACGCCGATATGAGGCGCATGATGTCGAGCATGGATGAGATGATCATCTTGCGTGTGGACGCAGGCCATAGTATGGTAATACTTTGTCTCTTCCCCCCCCCCTTTTCTTCTTTCTTTTTTTTCTTTCTTTTTTTTTATTTCAATTTTTATTATTGTTATTTCTTGCTTATCTTTTGACTTTCCTCTCTCTCTCTTTCTCTCTCCTTTTTTAGAGGGTTGAGCTCGACCATTGTCGGAGAGAGATTGAGAGACTTAGGCTTGCAAATGATCAGCTGCAGTTCAACCTTACGCGGGCTGAGGTCGAGAGGGATGCCTTGATAGCGTCCCAAAGCGGAGAGGGGGGAGGCTTGGATGTTGACGATTACTCCCCTGAGTCATGACCGCTCCTCTTTTTTTTATTTGGAAATATTGTTACACTTATGTACATTTATTTTCCTTCCCTTCTCTTTTTTGTTTATACACTTTGGTATGGATACTGGTGCAATTTTTATGTACACTTTTCTTCTCTTTTTTTTTGTATACAAACGAATTGTCTATGAATTCATTGGATATTTCTTTCTTTGAAATGCACATGAGACTCCATCCCTTTCCTTAGAAGCACAAATTCCATTGGTAAATGGTTCCATTACATGAGCAAGGACAGAGAAATTGAGAAAAGAAAGACAAACAAGTAAAGATAGGAACATCCAATTGATATCACTTATTTGTAACATTTTTCGGATAATAGCATCACCACTTCTTGTGTCACATCTCTGAGGTTCTGAAATTTTCCATCTTAGGTTGTTCCTGCCTCGGAGATACTAAGGACGTGATATAAAAACTGATGTGAGTTAAACCCATGAATCTCACATAATTGTTCCCTGATGTTTCTGATTTTTCTCTCTCGGCCTTCATCCAAGGGCAGTTCCACTGGATTTCTTGGACATCTCTCTCCTCCAAATATTTCTTCCAGTCTTGGACCTTGTGGAATTCTGACTTTTCCCTTTGTATTTGATAATGCATAGGCCGGAGGTGAGGACAGGAATTGGTGTGACCAGTTTTTGTTTTTCCATCAACCACATTTGGAATACCCGGAGATCCATGAAGGAAATGCATGCCGTATTTAAGGACTCGACTCATGGTATCAAACCCTTTGAATGTTTCTGCTAAAATGGTAGGAGCGATGTCGCATCCTTCTTCAATTTGCCTCACCACTTCCGTAATTATTGGGGACATATCTTTTCCTGGAGATGCTAACAAGTACCTCCCAATCATACAGAATAAGTATGCCCACCTTTTGCGTCGGATCTGTCTTTCTTCTTCAAATCCATTATTGTTGAAGATCTTCACAACTTTCAACGCATCCACCTTGTCATAATTGAGAACTTGCTTTAACTTCTTCTTATTCATGGCAAAGAAATCTCCCAAATTTTTGAAGAGTTGTTCTTTCTTCATAGTTGGGAGGAACGACTTTCCTCGAGGGGGTGACATCATGCAAGCCCGGAATTCTTCAATGGTCGGAGGCAGCCAGACTTTTCCGAAGTGAAACGCATGCAATTGGGGGTTCCAGCACTTCGACACTTCCCTTAGTAAATCATGATGGAGCTTGAAACAACCGATCCTTCCCAATACTATCAGATGGTGATCCTCTAGGAGTGTAGGCTCGTCCACATTCATCTGGAGAGTCCACTGACGCAACTGTTCATCGAGTCCTTCTTTCTTTGATCCTCTCATGCTACCTGTATCAAGGATTGGGTTAGCATTTTACGACACAGAATGAATAAATCCTTTGTTAATAACCAGCTCTAGATGACTTTTACTTCTAAGCTAGGCCAAGGAATGGAAGGCCAAATTGTAAGATTTACCCATATGTGCAAGGGACACCGGCTGGCGGAATTTATGGGAGGAAACCAATACAATGCCTTCTCTTTTTTTTTCTTTTTTTTTTTGAGACCGTACCCGAATACATCGAGTTGCCTACGTATCCCTTCGGAGGAATCAGGTCGAACGTAGTTCAAATTGCTTCACATATCTCAGACAAAATACTTCTTTAGCTGGTCCATATTGACCAGACCCCGAAGATCTTCTCCGTCAAGATTGGAGAGTTGGACCGCCTGTCCTGGCAATATGGTCTTGACTTTGTAGGGTCCACTCCAATTGGGTTGGAATTTTCCTCTTGGGTCGTGGATCGGAGCTCGCTGCTCTCTAAGGACCAAATCTCCTTCCTCAATGCTCCGAGTGCGGACACCTTTATTGAATGCCCTAGCCATTCTTTGCTGATATTTCTTGAGATTATCCATGGCCTTCATCCTTTTCTCATCCAGGAGATTGAGCTCTTCGTACCTGGCCCTTACCCATTCTCCTTCTGGCAATTGACTATCGAGTAAGACTCGAAGAGAAGGGACCTGAATTTCTACCGATAATACGGCTTCCATCCCATATACCAGAGAATACGGGGTAGCTCCGGTAGAGGTTCGGATAGATGTCCGATATGCCCATAAAGCTAGTGGAAGTTTCTCTACCCAGTCATTGTGTGTATCTGCCATCTTTTGCAATATGACCTTCATATTCTTGTTGGCTGCTTCTACTGCTCCATTAGTCTGTGGTCGGTAAGTAGTAGACTTATGCCTCTTAATGCCAAATTGGTTGCAGAGTTCTTCCACTTTTCCCCTGAAATGCAGGCCTTGATCTGAAATCAACTGTTGCGGCACCCCGTATCTGTAGGTGAGATTCTCTTTTATGAACTTTGCCACCTTGGCAAAAGTTAGGACTGCATAAGATTGAGCCTCTACCCATTTTGTGAAATAGTCGATGGCGACTAACACGAATTGATGTCCATTTGAAGCCTTTGGAGTTATTTTTCCAACCACATCAATTCCCCAGGTAGAAAATGGCCAAGGGGCATTTAATGAGTGCAACTCTGTCGAAGGAATATGAATGATGTTGACAAATATCTGGCATTTATGACATCGCCTTACGAAGGTAGCACACTCAGCTTCCATAGTGGCCCAATAGTATCCCATCCTGAGAATTTTCTTGGCCAGCATCCTTGCATTCATGTGTGGTCCACATATTCCTTGATGGATTTCTTCCATAATGATTTGAGCTTGATCCTCATCCACACATAATAGTTGGATACCATCATAAGACCTCTTATACAACAAGTTTCCTTGGAGGATGAACTGAGTGGCATATTTTCGTAAATGCCTCTTCTCTCTTTCTGAAAACTCTTCAGGATATCTCCTTTCCTTGATGTAGTCGACCACTAGAGCATACCAAGGTCTTCCATCCTCGGTGAGCGTGTTGACTGGTTCTCCATATGCTGGGCAAGTCCTTCTTTCTATTAGGAAGGGCTGGATCTTGTCTCGAGTATCACATTCCACCATGGATGCCAAAGTGGCTAAAGCATCGGCGAACCGATTGCTATCCCTGGGCAGATACTCAAAAGAAACTTCCTTGAAGCATTGCGTCAGTTGTTCCAGATAGACTTGGTAGGGCTTCAACTTCTCATCCTTAGTCTTCTACTTTCCTTGTGTTTGACAGATCACCACAGAGGAATCCCCGTAAACTTTAATTTTGTCAACTCCTACAGACATAGCCATTTCTAACCCAATAGCACAAGCTTCATACTCTGCTATGTTATTGGTACAACTAAATTCCAATCTGAAGGCCATCGGCAAGTAAAAGTCTTCTGGGGTTATCAATAACACCCCTGCGCCAAATCCTTTTTGATTGGCGGCTCCATCAAAGTACAGTTGCCACCCCTTAGTTGGTCCGGCTTCCACGGAGTACAAATCTTCATCTGGGAAGAGGTCCTCTGTTGCTCGGGAATCATGCTCTAAGGGAAATGCTGCTAGATGGTCAGAGATTGCTCACCCTTTCACAGACTTTTGACTGACATAAGTTATGTCGAATTCTGATAATAGCAACAACCACCTAGCCATCCTTCCTGTCAATGCTGGTTTCTCGAAGAGGTACTTAATGGGATCCATACGAGAGATCAACCTGACGGGATGTGACACCATATAGTGCCTCAGGCGCTTAGTTACCCAAACCAGAGATGTACATGTCTTTTCTACTGGGGCATATCGAGTTTCATACTCGATGAATTTCCTGCTCACATAGTAGATTGCATGCTCTTCTCCATCCGCCTTGCCAACTTGGGCCATCATTGATCCGACCATTGTCTCTCCTCTTGACAAATATAGGAGCAAAGGTTCACCAAACACTGGAGGGACAAGTATAAGAGGAGAAAGTAGATACTCTTTGATTTTCATAAAGGCATCTTGACATTTCTCGTTCCATTCTTTCGGCTCTTTCTTCCTTAGGAGTTTGAAGATAGGTTCACAAGTGGATGTCAACCGAGATATGAATCTGTTGATGTACTGGATGCGGCCCAAAAACCCTCGTACCTCTTTTTCTGTCCGGGGTGGTGGCATTTTCGTGATGGCTTTTATCTTGTCAGGGTCCACTTCTATCCCTCTTTCGCTGACAAGAAATCCCAGTAATTTTCCTGCTTTGGCCCCAAACACACACTTCTGAGGGTTTAGCCTCAGCTTGTATTCTTTGATTCTTTCAAAGAACTTTCTGAGAGCTGCAACATGGCCTTGTCGGTCAATAGATTTGACTATCATATCATCGACATATACCTCTACTTCTTTGTGTATCATGTCGTGTAGGATAGCCGTGGCCGCTCTTTGATATGTTGCCCCAGCATTTTTCAACCCAAAAGGCATTACTTTGTAACAAAACGTGCCCCAGGGTGTGGTGAAGGCAGTTTTCTCCCTGTCCTTCGGGCACATACTAATTTGGTTATATCCTAAGAAATCATGCATGAAGGACAGTAGAGCATGGCCTGCAGTGTTGTCTACCAAAATGTCAATGTGGGGTAACGAAAAATCATCCTTCGGGCTGACCCTATTTAGGTCACGAAAATCCACACACATTCTGACCTTCCCATCTTTCTTAGGGACTGGGACAATATTGGACAACCATTGAGGGTACTGAGTTACTTGAAGAAATCCTGCATTCCATTGTTTGATTACTTCTTCCCTGATCTTCTCACTCCATTCCGGTCGCATCCTTCTTAACTTCGCTTGATCGAGCCTCCGGATATGTTGGTAATTCATGTTGCACAATCTTTGGATCGATGCCAGGCATATCCTTGTAGGACCAGGCGAAGACTTCCTCAAATTCCTTGAGGAGAGAGATCATTTGGGATGTTTCGTTATTGTTGAGAGAAGCACCAATTTTGATTATTCAAGGGCATTGATCGGTCCCTATATTTACGGGGTGGGTATCCTCTCGGACGGGTTGAGCTCTTCTTTGCTCCAATTGTTCTAACAGATTACGATGTTCTAAGACATTATCATCATCAGAAGAATAGGAAGAAGAAGAAGAAACATACTCAGAATCAGTAATTTCATTCATGATAAGGGGAAGAGTACAGACAGACCCAATGGACTGGACATTTCCACTGGACTCAGATACAGACTCAGATACAAACTTAGACAGGACTATGCTAGAGCTAGTTACAACTTCAGATTCATCAATATGGAAATCCTCCATCATTCTTTCCCAATTCTCTATGGATCCTTGGAGAGGTTGTATGAGAAGATGTGGTGCCGGTCCTTCTTCTTCTTCTTCAATGATCACTGCTACTTCGAACAGTTTACCGATCCCTTGATCCCCTGTGACTTCTTTCTTGCTGGCTTGATCCAATTCCATGGCTATCCAGTCTACTTCGTTCTTAAAGAATATTTCAAGTCCTGGTAGACGTTTGCCCTATTCTTGATTGAACCATGGTTCTGGATTTCCACAGTAAGGGTAGTCTTCTCCCTCTTTCACGAAGTACCCGTTCAGAGTTTTGAAATATGGCTCACCATTTGCCGTACTATTCTTCTGTCTTATGGTTTTCTTCCTTGGGTTCTTTGGGTTAAACCCTAATCCACAACGGTTGGCATTGGCTGGTATCTTCGGGAACGCCGGTACCCCCTGTTGGTTTTTACCCAATCCCAATCCAGGGAAATATTTCATCTTTCTCATAATCTTTACAGAGGCTTCGCTCCATATTGTCAGGAATTTCCCTAGACTCTGGTCTTCTTCACTTGCAGAGGTAGTACAAATGTGGCCGATTTCAAACCCACCCAGCTGCACTTCTTGCGAGGATGAACCGCCTACTTCAATGTTGGCTAAAGTGTGTACCATTTTTGGGTCTCCAAAAATGGTAATCACTTTCTGATCATATATGAACTTCAGCTTTTGATGAAGACTTGATGCTAGGGCTCCCGTTGAATGTAACCATGGTCTTCCAAGCAACATATTGAAGGATGCTTGAATGTCGATGACTTGGAAGTCTATGGTAAAGCAGGCTGGTCCAATCTTGACACTGGTGGTAAGAATCCTAATCACCTCCCTTCTGGAATTGTCGTATGCCATGATGGTTTGACTGGACGACTTCATTTTGTCTAGAGATAAACCCATGCATCTGGCTGCTTTGAGGGGCATCACATTGAGGGCGGACCCATTGTCTATCAGAACCTGGGGGACCTGATTCTTGTTACATTCCACCGTAATGTAAAGTGTCCGGTTGTGATTCTTTCCTCCTGGGGGTAAATCCTCTTCTGAGAAAAAGAGTGACTGAATGGCATAAGTGGCGCCCACTATGTGAGATAATTCCTCAGGCCCCATTTCTATGAGCACTTGAACCTTGGTAAGAGCTTTCTGTTGGGTAACCTAGAGGGGGGTGAATAGGTTACCACTAGTGGATTTTGCCTCTTTTTCGATTGGTTGCACACTTATATTAAATATAAAAAGCAGAAGTAAATGAGGCACAAGATTTATAGTGGTTCGGCTAACTTAGCCTACATCCACTCCTCTCAACCTTGAGAGAATTCCACTAGTATTTCCCTTTCAATACAATAGGTGGGGAAATGACACCTTTACAACTCTTTTTAACAGGATAAGAGGATCCTTACAATCTTAGTTCCAAGACAAGAGTATCCTTTCAATCTCTTAAGGATGAGAGGGTCCTTGTACTAATCTAAGTACAGTCTAGATTAATACAACAATGCTTTATCAAATCAAAAGCATAAACAAGTAAATACAATAGAAGTTTGGTATAAATACCTATCAAAGAGTAGTGACACTTTTACCCTTTGAGTGATGGTGCTCAATGATATGAATGAGAGTGATGCACCTTGAGTCTCCTAGATGACTCTCCTTGATGGCATGAGTTGGAGAGAGTGGAGAGTTAAGAGCTTGCTAATATCTCTTTGAAGAGCTTGAATTGAATAATTTAGCTCAATGACAAATTCTCACTTTTGTACTTTCTCAAATGTACTATGCACTTTTTCTATCAAAAAGAAGTATTTTGTTCCTTGTTTGGATGTGTTTTATAAAGCCAAAAGTTGGAGTTTGTTTGTTCTCCAACGAATATAAAACTGTCATATTTTTAGACTGTCGGTCGACCTATAAAAGTTGTCGGTCGACCATCAAAAAACTAGCCGTTGAAAACTAGCCGTTAAGCCCAAGTTTGGGGCTGTAGGTCGATTGTCGGTCGACCTATGGATCGACCTACAAGTGTCGGTCGACCGATAGATCTGTCGGTTGCAACCGATGTGCTACTGAAACAGTCTGTATTTTTTATATTCGTAGGTCGACCGACAGTGTCGTAGGTCGACCGACGACGCTTATCCTATTTTTGATTGTCTCATCAAGGGGATTTTGGTCCAGCTTTGCTTGGGGACTTCATAGGTTTTTGTCTAACACTTTAATGGCCATGTTTCTTGAGTCTAGGGCATGGGAATGAGTTCCTCCTAGGGTCTCTTACATGTGAATGCAATGTGTGTGTAATGTGATATGCACATGTAATGAAATGTGTTCTAATGCACTTGAATCTTCTTGGAGAGTCTTTGTCTTGTTAATTCTTGGCTTCCTTTAGAAGATGTTCCTCAATCTTCAAATTTCTTCTTTTCCTTAACTCTTCTGTTGTGAGCTCCGTTGATCAAGTCTTTCCTGGATGCTTGATGCTTCCAACGTCTGACTATGAAGCTTGCTTAAAGATTGGAATATTAGTATTAATCTTAATGTTTGTTATCATCAAAATTAGTTTATGGAGGAATGTGTTTTTCAACAATCTCCCCCTTTTTGATGATGACAAACATGTGATTCAAAATATGCATTACTCATGTATGTATGCAATTCAAGATAAATATATATTATCATACATCATATGATTATTTGAATCATAATTCAAGGTAAAGATAAATATGCATTATCACATAATAAGTAGATAAATATGCATTATCACATAATATGAATATTTGAATCATAATAACTTCTCCCCCTTTTGTCAACACAAAAAGGAGGTGTAGAGCATGAACAAGCAAAAACAATCTTAGGGTGGCTCCCCTAAGCCGATCTGTAACCATGAACAAGCAAAAACAATCTTAGGGTGGCTCCCCTAAGAAAATGACTTCCTGCATGGTTAGAAGAACAGAGAGCAAATAATATGAAGCCCAATAAAGTGTTAATTTTAAAAGCATCACATGCTTCAAAATAGAAGTTCCATGTTTTAAAAGTATGCCATAAAAGTACAGATCAAGAGTTCTAATATAAAGTCGAGTGATGTCAACTATCTCTCTCTGGAGGAGGAGGAAAGAAATGCGATTGAGACGGTAAGATCACTTGGTTCTCTGTTGGATGCAAAGAATCTCTTCTTGATCTTTGTGGAGAGAGGTGAAGTGATCATCAAAGCCCTTGAGCGGGTGTCAAGTTGTTGGCGAAAACTTGAAAATTCTTCTCTGGTGACATAGTCCCCGAGGGTTCACCAACATAGTCTTCATCCTCACTGTCGTCCTCTTCTTGTGACTCTGCCGTCACCGTGACATGTTGGGTAGCTCGCTTCCTTCGGGCTTGGTGTGAGGAGGAGCCGCAACAAATCCCAGCTTCATCTTCTTGATGGTGGATGAGTCGATGTCAATCATCTTTGGGTCAATGAATTCCCAGAGAGATCCACTTCATGGAACTTAAGGATGGCGATTATGAGTCCGCCATATGGAAGGTTTCCCCTATAATGAGGTCTTGCACAGTATTCCATGGTCTTCATAATCACATATGGAAGATTGATAGGATTGGCAGTGACAAGACACCAAGTAATGTAGGCTTGAAAGGGATTGACTTGGTCTCTATGGCCTCCTTTGGGCAAGATGTTGTAGTGACAATGAAGCTGATCATCACTGGGTAGTTCATGAAGTTTTATAGCTTTAACGAGTTGGTTCAAACCCAACATAGTCTTTCATGATGGCACCATAAATTTCATCAACATTCATAAAGGTTTTGGCATCCCCTTTGGGAGGAAGATAGCTCATATCTCCTAATGTGGGAATTCCCATGATCTCTCCTAGATCTTCAGAAGTGAACATGATGGGAACACCCTTTACTAGGGATGTGATGGCAAGCCTACCATCCACTATTTGGGTTCTCGGTTACGAGTAAAAGTGTCCGCAAGGTCGGGATAGCGAGGATCAACATAAACTAAGGTATTTTCCCAACCCAAATATTTGAAATATTCTTCAATGTCATAGTCAAGAAATTGAGAAACTCTTACAGTTCTTTCCTTGTCAACCTTTCTCTTCTCAAATCTTCCCCAGAGAATGGAGGCTTCTTCGAGATGAAGAGAGACTTGTCATATGCTGCGAGCTCTCTCCAACTTTGGCTTTCTTCTTTGGTTGCTTGCCCTTGCTTTGCTTTGGAGCCATTTGAAACCTAGGGCTTTAGAGAATAGAGAGAAATAGAGATTTTTGGGTTGGAAGTGGGTAGATTGTGTAGGAAGAGTGATTTGGGGCTTGGATTTGGTGAAATCTCAAGGGATTTGGCAGGGTTTTGCCTTGGAGTTCAGAGAAAAAGGGTTTTGGAGAGGAGGGGTCTCGAACAAAAGAGGAGGGAAGTGAAAAAAATCCTCTCGGTTCTTGTTTAAAAACGAAATTTTTCCGTGTCGGTCGACCGACAGGTCAAAAACAGGGATTAATGGGATTTTAGCCCAGAATTCTCTAACAACCTGATTTTTGGGCTTTTTGAGGATTTCACTTTACTCAAAAGGGTTGCAAATCCCGAGTTCTCTCCTCAAATAGCAGAATCTCTCTTCACTTAATGGCTTGGTGAGTATGTCTGCAAGTTGTTTTTCAGTTTCAATGTATTTTAGAACAATTTCCCCTTTTTGAATAGTGTCTCTAAGAAAGTGATGCCTAATATCAATATGTTTGGCTCTTGAATGGAGAATGGGATTTTTGCTTAAATTGATTGCGCTTGTATTGTCGCAATTAATTGGAGATGAACTAAAATGTATCCCATAGTCCATGAGAGTTTGCCTCATCCAAAGGACTTGGGCACAACACCTGCCGGCCGCAATGTACTCGGCCGTGAGTGGAAAGAGCAACAGAGTTTTGTTTCTTGCTAAACCATGAAACCAAGCAAGATCCTAAGAAGTGACATGTGCC
The DNA here is from genome assembly GCF_018873765.1 of Telopea speciosissima. Taxonomy (NCBI): domain Eukaryota; kingdom Viridiplantae; phylum Streptophyta; class Magnoliopsida; order Proteales; family Proteaceae; genus Telopea; species Telopea speciosissima. The sequence goes on along the minus strand of NC_057919.1, from coordinate 20,492,513 downwards.
ACTTGTACTCTTGCGATTAAGATGGCACCCTGCAAAGTCGGCATCCGAAAAGCTTATTAAATCAAAATTTTGGTTCATTGGGTACCATAATCCTACATTTGTAGTACCTTTAAGATATTTAAAGATCCTTTTAACGGCACTAAAGTGGGATTGCATTGGGTTGGCTTGGAATCTAGCACAAGCACACACGCTAAACATGATGTCTGGCCTACTAGCGGTGAGATATAGAAGGCTGCCAATCATGCCTCTATAGCGTGTAGGGTCTATGGGAGTACCTTCCTCATCTTTAGATAGCTTTAGAGAGGTGCTCATGGGGGTGCTAGATGACTTTTGACCATCGAAATCAAATTTCTTGAGAAGTTCTTTAGTGAATTTAGTTTGACATATAAAGATTCCATTTTTGGTTTGCTTAATTTGAAGTCCTAAGAAAAAATTAAGTTCACCCATCAAACTCATTTCAAATTCATCACTCATGCATTTGCTAAATTCAACACAAAGATTTTCATTGGTGGATCCAAATATAATATCATCAACATATATTTGCACGATAATAGAGTCTTTTCCTTTATGTTTCACAAACAAGGTTGTATCAACCTTACCCATTTGAAATCCACTTTGGATTAGGAATTCACTCAATCTCTCATACCAAGCTCTAGGAGCTTGTTTGAGTCCATAGAGAGCTTTGTTAAGTTTGAAGACATGATCCGGATATTGTGTATCCTCAAATCCGGGAGGTTGTGCAACATATACTTCCTCCATGATAAAGCCATTTAAAAAAGCACTTTTGACATCCATTTGACATAGCTTAAAATTTTTATGACATGCAAAAGCAAGTAGCATTCTAATAGATTCCAGTCTTGCTACCGGTGCATAGGTTTCATCAAAATCTATCCCTTCTTGTTGATTATATCCTTTGGCAACTAATCTAGCCTTGTTTCTAATGATTGATCCATCTTCATCAAGTTTGTTTCTAAACACCCATTTGGCTCCTATAATAGAATGATTCTTGGGTTTTGGGACAAGCTCCCAAACATTGTTTCTTTCAAATTGATGGAGCTCTTCTTGCATAGCTACTATCCAATCACTATCTTCCAATGCTTCTTTTATGTTTTTAGGTTCAATTTTGGATATGAAAGCAACATTGTTGCAAATGTCTTGAGTTTTAGATCTAGTTTGGATTCCTTTGTCTAAGTCTCCAATGACATGATCCAAGGGATGGTCTTTCCAAGGTCTAACCTCTTTGGGTAGATCCTTTGGTTGGTCTTCGGGTTCTCTTAGAGAGAAATTTTCTATGTTCTCCCTAATCTCAACAAGTGTATCATCATCATCAACCAATGGCTTGTTTCTATCTTTAGGAAGAGATTCATCAAATTTTATATTCATTGATTCTTCAATAATCAAGCTTTTCTTATTGAAGACTCTATAGGCTCGACTATTTGAAGAGTATCCAAGGAAAATGCCATCATCGGCTTTAGCATCAAATTTTCCTAAGTTATCCTTAGTATTCAATATATAGCATATACACCCAAACACTTTAAAGTAATCAACTTTAGGTAGTTTATTATGATAGAGTTCATAGGGTGTTTTGAGTAACATAGGTCTAATTAATACACGATTTAACACATAGCAAGCCGTATTGACCGCTTCGGCCCAAAAATATTTTGGAAGAGAGTATTCATTTATCATTGTTCTAGCGGTCTCTTGGAGTGATCTATTTTTTCTTTCAACCACCCCATTGGATTGAGGTGTTCTAGGAGCGGAGAAGTTATGGGTTATGCCTTGTTTACTGCAATAACTCCCAAATTGATTGAGATTGTCAAATTCTCCTCCATGATCACTTCTAATGGTTGTTATGAGATATCCCTTTTGGTTTTGTATTCTCTTACATAGAGATGCAAATTCATCAAAGGCTTCATCTTTATGTTTTAAAAATAGAGTCCATGTGAAGCGAGAGAAATCATCAACTATTACAAAGGTGTATCTTGAACCGCCTAGGCTAGGTGTAGTAATAGGTCCAAACAAGTCCAAGTGTAGTAGTTCTAAGGGTCTAGTGGTAGACACTTCATTTTTTGATTTATGAGATACCTTGGTTTGTTTTCCTCTTTGACAAGCATCACATACATGGTCTTTTCCAAATTTGAGTTTGGGTAAGTTTCTAACTAAATTCTTAGATGCAATGGTCTTAATCACTTTTACATTAACATGTCCGAGTTTCCTATGCCATAGATAGGGATCAACATCATTTGTCACAAGACATGTATTACTAGAATTTGCTTCATCCAATAAGCAGATATAGATATTATTTTTCCTAATTCCCTTCAAGATAGTCTTACCATTTGAATTTTTTACTAAGCAATGAGAGGTTTTGAAAATGACACTATATCCTATATTACATAGTTGACTCACACTAAGCAAATTATACTTTAAATTGTCAACTAGGCATACATTGGATATGATTGTACCTCCAATAGTGATTTCACTGATGCCAATGATTTTTCCTTTGCTATTGTCCCCAAATGTCACCATTCCTCCATTGTACTTGTTTAGCTTGGTGAATAGATTGGGGTTGGCCGTCATATGCTTGGAGCATCCACTATCAATATACCATTCAATTGCTTCACTGCTCTTCAAGCATACCCATAAAAGCAATCAATTATATGTTGGTCCCCATAATCTCATGGGTCCATTGAGGTTAGGATCGATCATACCCTTAGGTATCCAAGCTCTTCTAGAATTTTGACTTTGTATTGTAGGTGTGATAGATGTAGGTTTTCGATGTCCATATGATCTTTGGGTTCTTCTTGGCCCTTGAAATTCATAGTGTCTATATGGAACATAGTAATTTTGTGATGTGTAAGACTTATTGTTGATGTAGGCCCTTTGGTGATCATAGGGCCTAGTGTATGTGTTTGGTCTATAGTGATTTTGAGGTCTTTGGGGTGCATATGGCATATATGAAGCATTTTGCCTATATGGTTGAAATGGCTTAGGCTTGGGATATTGTCTTTGTGGCCGTTGGGGCACAAATTCTCTTTGAGGTTTGTTGGTCCTCTTTTGAGAAGTATAGTAGAATGCATGATGCTTCCTTTTTGTATCCGGTTCTTTATATATCACCTTACCATCAATATAAGCACCGATGCAAGTTTCATGCCCGGGTAAATAACATTTTTCACATACAATGGGATGTGAGGTTTGGCCTTGGTTTGATTTTCTCCATCTTGGAGTTCTCATCTTTCCCTTTCCTTTGGCTTGATGTGGTCTTTTACCATCATAGCCTAGACCTTCTTTATTTTGAGGTCCCTTTTGTGGATTTCCTAATAATGTATCTAAGGTCTTTTGACCCTTAGTAAAGGTGTGCAATGTGGAGGTTAGATTCTTATTTTCTTCTTCTAGGTTGTGTGCATGTGAAGTCAACTCATCAATTTTGTGTAGAAGATTGGCTACTTCTTTTTCTAAGGCCTTTTTAGAAGCTTCCTCTTGGAGACTTACATTATAAAGTTCTTCATATTCTAAATCATCATTGCAAATTGACACTGAGCTATGATAGGGAGAGTTTACCTCGTCATCATCATTGTTGTGAGCCATTAGTGCCAAGTTGACGGTCTCTTCATCGGATTCATTATTTTCTTCTCCACTATCACTTGAATCCCATGATATCTCGGCGGTGCAAGCCTTTTTCTTTCTGCTTTCCTTTCCTTTTAGCTTGGGGCACTCGGTTTTGAAGTGCCCGGGTTTTCTACATTCATAACACACAATGTCCTTGTTAGTATTGAAGGGTTTTTCCTTTGTGTATGTTTTACCTTTGTTTTCTTTTGATGGTTGTCCTTTGTAGAATCTTCCTCCTCTCTGTCTTAGGAATTTTTGGAACTTCCTTGTGATTAGAGAGATTTCTTTCTCTATATCCTCTTCATCGCTTTCTTCTTCTTCGGATTCGCAAGAGGTCTTGAGTGCGATGGACTTTCTCCTTGGTTCTTTTACTTCTATGACTTTATCATCTTCAAGGAGTTCAACTTCATGGGTTTGTAGAGTACCCATCAATTCATCCATGTGTAGAACCTCTAGATCTTTTGCTTGTTTGATGGCGGTCACCATTGGTCTCCACTGGGAGGGTAGTGATCTCAAGATCTTCCTTACATTCTCCGCTTTGGTGTATTCCTTTCCTAAGCTTTTCAACTTGTTAACAATGTTAGTAAACCTAGTAAACATGTTAGAAATACTTTCATCATCAAGCATTTTAAACAATTCATATTCATGAACAAGTTTGTCAATCTTGAGTTGTTTAACTTGTGATGTTCCTTCATAGGTAACCACAAGAGTATCAAACATCTCCTTAGCTGTGTTACACATACTAGTTCTATTAAATTCTTTTTCACTAAGAGCACATTGTAGGAATGCAATAGCTTTGTAGTTTTGTTGTATGTGTGTTTTATCCGATGGTGTCCATTCGGTTTCTCCTTAGGTACAATTCTTCCTCCAACTTCTTTTGTGATTTGGAAGGGACCTTCCTCAATCACATCCATACATCAATATCATGAGCACACACATAATTTTTGAACCTACACTTCCAAGGCAAATCCTTCACCATCAAAGTATGGTGGCCTAGAAGTGTTGAGCCCCTCAATTTGGTGTGTAGATGATGATGATGCCATGGATCGTTTTAGCACAATATAAAGACAATATGGTCTTAGTTTTGAGCTCCTCTCTCGATACCAATTGTTGGGTAACCTGAGGGGGGTGAATAGGTTACCACTAGTGGATTTTGCCTCTTTTTCGATTGGTTGCACACTTATATTAAATATAAAAAGCAGAAGTAAACGAGGCATAAGATTTATAGTGGTTTGGCTAACTTAGCCTACATCCACTCCTCTCAACCTTGAGAGAATTCCACTAGTATTTCCCTTTCAATACAATAGGTGGGGAAATGACACCTTTACAACTCTTTTTAATAGGATAAGAGGATCCTTACAATCTTAGTTCCAGGACAAGAGTATCCTTTCAATCTCTTAAGGATGAGAGGGTCCTTGTACTAATCTAAGTACAGTCTAGATTAATACAATAATGCTTTATCAAATCAAAAGCATAAACAAGTAAATACAATAGAAGTTTGGTATAAATACCTATCAAAGAGTAGTGACACTTTTATCCTTTGAGTGATGGTGCTCAATGATATGAATGAGAGTGATGCACCTTGAGTCTCCTAGATGACTCTCCTTGATGGCATGAGTTGGAGAGAGTGGAGAGTTAAGAGCTTGCTAATATCTCTTTGAAGAGCTTGAATTGAATAATTTAGCTCAATGACAAATTCTCACTTTTGTACTTTCTTAAATGTACTATGCACTTTTTCTATCAAAAAGAAGTATTTTGTTCCTTGTTTGGATGTGTTTTATAAAGCCAAAAGTTGGAGTTTGTTTGTTCTCCAACGGATATAAAACTGTCATATTTTTAGACTGTCGGTCGACCTATAAAAGTTGTCGGTCGACCATCAAAAAACTAGCCGTTGAAAACTAGCCGTTAAGCCCAAGTTTGGGGCTGTAGGTCGATTGTCGGTCGACCTATGGATCGACCTACAAGTGTCGGTCGACCGATAGATCTATCGGTTGCAACCGACAGGCTACTGGAAATAGTCTGTATTTTTATATTCAGTAGGTCGACCGACGAGTCAGTAGGTCGACCGGCAGACGCTTATCCTATTTTTTGATTGTCTGTCAAGGGGATTTTTGGTCCAGCTTGCTTGGGGACTTCATAGGTTTTTGTCTAACACTTTAATGGCCATGTTTCTTGAGTCTAGGGCATGGGAATGAGTTCCTCCTAGGGTCTCTTACATGTGAATGCAATGTGTGTGTAATGTGATATGCACATGTAATGAAATGTGTTCTAATGCACTTGAATCTTCTTGGAGAGTCTTTGTCTTGTTAATTCTTGGCTTCCTTTAGAAGATGTTCCTCAATCTTCAAATTTCTTCTTTTCCTTAACTCTTCTGTTGTGAGCTCCGTTGATCAAGTCTTTCCTGGATGCTTGATGCTTCCAATGTCTGACTATGAAGCTTGCTTAAAGATTGGAATATTAGTATTAATCTTAATGTTTGTTATCATCAAAATTAGTTTATGGAGGAATGTGTTTTCCAACACTTTCACCCCAGATTGAGATGTTGGCTTGGGCTTTCTTCAATTGGTCTAGTACTCGGTTTTCTGGCTCAACAACTGCGGTGGACTGGCTAGACCAATATTTTTCCACTGTCAACTATTTATTCTTGAAGTTTCGGCCACTCCTGGTTTCCGCCACCTCTGACTCTCTTTCTTTAATGACCAACCGGACTGGGCAAAGGTCCCCATCTTCTTTGTCACTATCAGTGATGATGAGAGGACCCTTGGGACAAATTTGGGTTTTACCTCCTTCATCAGACAAGGCCACGATAGACTTCCGGGCTTGATTTAGGATTCCTGACAGGGTTTCTCGCTTGAACTTCTTTGGATTGTATGGGGTTTTTCCGGTATCAATTGGCCAATGGCATGAAAGGCTTCGAAGCCACTTGGTACATCTTCCTTGCTTCCGTCAATGATTCATAGAAGCTGCGATCCTTCTTTTCTCCTTGAGAAACTGAACTTTCAGACCTCTTTTCTGGGGTTGAAATAACTGGGTGGATATTCCCTGTTGGGTCATTTACTGCTTCTCCCTCATTGACATGACACATATAGAAATCATCATGTGCTCTTGCCCATGCGCGGTATTCTCTGTCACGCTGATACGGAGACGAGGGAGGAGTCCCACACAGGTCTTGTGTCAAGGCCAAAGTTAACTTTACAGAGTTTTCCAAATGGCGAATTGCTTGAGGGAGCGCCCACTGTTCTCTAACAGATTCCAGCTGTTGAAGCTCCTCCTGGTACTTATCATCCAAGACCACCGTCCTCATGAGTGTTTCCTAGATTTTATCTACATCCCGGTGGATCTTGTTCACCCGGAATGATAATTCCCATGGTGCGGGTCCACAAATGTTCTCATACTTCTCCAGACGTGTCCTTGGTTGCCAAGGTTCCTCATCCTCCGTTTCTTCTTCCCCTTCAGACACTTCAACATTGGATTCCTCTGATGCAGATTCTTGCTCACTTTCATCTTCTTCAGATGATTGTTCTTCTTCCAATGGCTCTTCCCCTTCATCATCGATGTCCATAGGAAAGATACCTCTGGTGGGGTCAATTTGAAATTCCCCGAGGCTGATATCATTGATCCATACGTCCCATGTTTCACTTCTTCAGGGTGGATCTGGATAGGAGAATGAATCTGAATACAAGACCAGGTCTTCTGGAGGAGTTTCGAACAGATCATAGGCCAAAGCATTGACTAACCAAGTCATATTTTTCAGCTCATGGAGGGTTCGAGCGAGTTCATCGCTCTCATTTGGCATCAACAAGCTCTCACAACGTGCTGCGAAGTTACTACATACCAGATCTAGAAATAGAGAAGTAGCCTTGTACAGGATCTCTTGAGTATGGGTGGAAACATCGAGTATATCTGCGACCTGATAGAAGGCGCTCATGTTCCAACGCTCGAAATCTTCTCTGGACACCGTCCAATCACCTCTGGGAACCTCTGGAGATGATATCTCCTCATCATCTCTGCTTTCATACTCATCTGATGATACGGGTTGAATAAGGCTAGTAGGGTCATTATCATCATCGCTTCCGATGTTATTTACCCAATCCATCGCTTCTACTCCTTCATCCTCCATCGTTGAACTTTGCTCGGCATACTCTATCCATCCCTCGTGGATATCTTGGTCATCTTCCTCATCTGAGCTGTTGTCAATATCTCCCCCTATATGGGCAAGAGAGACTTCTTTGGTCAGAGCTTGTCCAATAGCTAGTGCTGAAACTGCTTTAAGGAGCTGAGGTGTGACTCTGGTGATTTCAGTCCCTCCTTCTTCTTCAGCAACCAGGTGAGATATTTTGGATGATGAGAAACCATACTTGCACAATGGTGTCATTATCTCGAGACCCTCTAATCCATACTCCAAGAAATCCAACTTCCGAAGCCGGTTGATGGATGCTATACCTCTACCTTGGTCACATGGTTGCCCGCCTGTTCGGATATTCCCGTCACAGTTGGTTCGGGCGTAATAAACGTAAATCTGCATCCTTTCTGCCCATGCTTGTCGTGACTGCTCATCTCTTCCTGAATACCACGGGATGGGCTGGATCAATGTGGTAGGATCTTGGAATGGTGTCTCTTCCTGCAGCATGTTCACTGATCCCGTAGACGACTCTGGGGAATAGGTCCCCTTCACCAGTGGTTGTGAGATTTTCCATGTAGGTATCTGGTATTCTACCCATGTGGCACCTTCTGACTTTAGATGATAGAAAGGGGAATCTGGTCGATCCACTTCCTGAGACACCTCTTGTCGAATCTGTGGTTCTTTTTCCTCCTTGAGTTTCTTGGTCAACATTGCTATATAGACGTGTGCCTTCATTAGCTTCCTCTTCCCGACTGGATGAATCAAGCTAGTAGGTCTGCTTGCTCGGCACCCTCTTGAAGCATATTTACTCCATGGTTAGGTAGAGGATTTGTGGTGACATTTGGCGGCTGCTTCTTCTGAAGTTCAATTTTACCCTCGTCAATCAAGTCCTGGATCGCATGCTTAAGAGCTAGGCATCTATCCGTATGATGGCCTTGTTGGTCGTGGTAATGACAGTACAGATTGGGCTTATACCAGGTAGGTGGATTGTTCAAATCCACAGGCTTAGGAGGAACGGAATTGATCATTCCATGTTTCTTGAGCTTGGTGAATAACAACAAGGGCATCATTCCTTCAAAGTTGAAATTCCTCCTGGGTGCTTCAGATTCAGTTTGGATCACGAGAGGGGTGGATCCTGTGGCTACCACCTGGACTTCTGCCGCCTGGCTGCTTGTCCCTACAGCAATTCCTCCTTTGGCTCTTGGGCTTTTCCTTGCCGAATAGCTTCCTGATGCTTCACGGGTCATACCCTGATTCTGCCTTTCTTTAAAGATCTTATCTTCAATCTTCTTCCCGATTGTCATAAGAGCATCAAATGTTTTGATGTGCTGGTAGTATATCTTCTCACGGTACTCCCCATACAGATTTTCTAATAATATCTCGACCTATTCCTCCTCAGTAGGGCGGTTCCACATTTTCGTGGCCTTCTCCCTGAACCGCATGATGTAGTTTGAGAACTCTTCACTTGGTTCTTGCCTCAAGGTTTCCAATTCTCTTCGAGTAATGTCCATCTCAGTGTTGTATGAATATTGCTTAGTGAAGGCTTTAACCACAGAGGCCCATGACTGGGTTTGGGTGTGATCAAGCTGGGTTAACCATCTCAAAGCAGATCCGGCCAAAGAATATAAGAACGTCTGTCCCATTTGGTTTTCAGAAAGTCCCCATGATCTGGCAATGGTGGCAAAAATATTGAGATGAGCCCTAGGATCTCCCGATCCGTCGAACTTATCCAATTTCCATTTGAAATCTTCGGGGATTTTCCCTTCGGGAAAGAACACCAGGTCTTCTTCATCTTTTTCTTTGACTTTGCCCTTGACAACCACTTCCAACTCGGCCACTTTTTCTCTCATTTTCTTCTCCCTTTCAGTCTCAGGAGGGTCCATAGGGTGGCTATCTTCCCCTTCTTCTACTGGTATGATGATTGGAGTCTTGAGGGTTGCGGGGTTAGTTTTCTGAACTTCTTGCTCTGCTGGTCCAGCTATGGATCCGCCCCTAGATAGTTCATTGATCGACTGAACTAGTTGTGCCATGAGTTGCCGCATTTTGGCCATGTCTACTTGCAGCCTATCCACTCGATCTTCGACGTGACTTTCAGACAAATGATCCTCCGGAGGATTCATGTTACTCACAAGTGATATCTCAGAAGATGAACTAGAAGAATGAGAAAGAATCAGGGATCTTGAGGAGAATGGTGGGTTGGCTCGAGTCAACCTTCCGTCGCGTCGGACCCAGATGGATAAGGATGGAATCGTGCTTCTACGAAAGAGAGAAGAATACCTAGTTTAGACCCTAAGAAGGCTAAAAAATAATTTTATTTTATTTATCTTTTTTCTTTTTTTATGATTTTTTTTATATTTTATAACACTTGTTTCATTTTATTATTTTATTCAACTCAAGTAATCGGAGTGGTCAACAGAGTTTCAGCAGACTCCTTCTGAGACCAGACTTCGAATGCCGTCATTGCCTAAGCATTTTCGAACACAACAACAAAAAACAAACAAAAGAAAGATCCTAATTACTGGGTCATTGATGATTATGTCTGGAGTCAAGATGAGATGCCTTCTTCTTTTTTTTTTTTCTTGAGGGACATGTAAGGTTCCATTATATGGAAGTGGACTTCCATTTTTCTTTGAGGGACCATCGTGGGACTATGGAATTCCTTATCTTTGGTGGTATCTCATATCAAAACCAGGTTAATCGTCAAATGACCCTAAACTCGGTCTTTCTTACAGCTAACAAAGGTTAGTTTGTGTCGTACCCTAATCATATGTGGTCTATTTTCCTACATGATGCATGTAATGGGTAGGCTTTCATAGGACAGAACAAGGCCACCCTTGACAGAACCGATATACCTATCGCTCGTGGTCGCGAATTGTAGGCACGTGGTTCTTTTGATATACCTGGAGAATAGGTCACATAAACTCAGAGTAATCGAGCTAGTGCCTTTTCTGAGTGGCAGAGCACTCCACAGCACACTAGTGAATACCTTCGCTGGTGATTCTAAACTTGTACAGTAAATATCAAGGGCTGTAGCTTCGCCGCGAATTACCATGACTACTTATGGGGTCCAACAACTAACTACGAGGGTAAGAGGAGTTCCCATGCAGTGTATGTGTGCAAGAGAGTGGTACAGGAAGCGGCTATCATCCGATCTCAGAGTACTTAGTATGACGTGCCTCACCTCCCCGGGGGTAAAGGCACGACAGGGAGTACCCTCGCCGTTTGATTTCACTTCGAGCACTATGTATGATGCGGTTAGTACACACAAGGGTTAGCCAGACAAATATATTATGGTATTTGTTTATTTATTTATTTATTTATTTATTGTATTTTGTTTTGTATATTTTTTTATTTTTTTTTATTATCATATTTTTTTTTTCTTTTTATAAAAGTTTAGAGAGAACATTCTGTCATTTATTGATAGCACCTATTTAGAGAGTTTGACCTCGGGTGGACATTTGCCCACCATTTCCCCAATGGAGTCGCCACCGTAAGTACCGCGGTCCTCCGGGACGAAGGTTTCCTCAGCCCTTCTTGCTAGTGTATTGGTGATATAGGGTTTTGGGAGATACATGTGTGTGTGTATGGATGTGGATAACATTATCAATATATGATAAATAGGGGATTGGGATCATGCATTAAAATATGTTAACCTAATGAGAAGTCGCCACCTAGGGTTAGGGCCTAGGACCCATTAAGTGTAGCCCTACCCGTGGTGAGCGGAATCGGGCTACGTGACTCCATATGGTCCAACCAAAGGTTCGGGTAAGGGGTCAGGTTACGAGTGTGGGAAGGTGTTAGGCACCCACCTCGCCCACCGGCCGGTCTCTCTGTGTTAGATGCTACGTAAGGACGAATGTTGTTTCTCTCTTATTACGGGGATGGGGGATATTATGAACTACATTCAGGTGCCATGAATTAAACTAAAGTACAATAAACTACATTATATATGTGAAAAGTGCAGACTAAAGCGGTAAAATATGAAAGGACTACATTGGATCGACAAAAATGCAATAATTATACCTGTATGGTTGTATGCCCCTGGCTCAGGGGAGATGGACGAATGGGCCGACGCTGCTTCTTTCTCGGCAGAGTAACGGCTCTTTCGAGTGATTTGGAAAAGAGTAAATAGACAGAATAACGTCTGTAACAAGGGAGTTTCGATGGTTATCAGTGCACAGACGGGATACCAATGCTAAGGAGCCAAAGCGCTCTATACTCAGAGGGACAATCGAAGGATCTGTCCACCCTAGGAAAACCTCACATACTCACACACTCATGAGAGAAGGAGGAGAAATGAGGGTGAAAAGGGAGAAAAGATGCTAGGAATCACTTGGGGAGGGTCTCTCTACCCAATATTCCTTGGGAAATGTGGGAGGGGACCCTCCTATTTATAGGGAGGGACCTTTTCTCTCTCCTAGCCAAAAAAGTCCTCCACGGCGCCGTGGAGATGTCCATGGTGCCGTGGGGGACTTTTCCACGGCGCCATGGGTGACGTCAGTAGGCTGATGTCACACCCCCTCATGGCACCGTGGAAATCCGGTACACCTCCCCACAGTATCGTGGGAAGGTACCCGCGGTGCCGTGGGAAGGCATCCACGGCGCCGTGGGCGCGCAGTGCCATTTTTCCTTGTTTTTAGGCCTAAAATGGGCCATTTTGTGCTCAGCATGGTTCTTGGTCTTATGGGCCAGGTATCTTTGGGTCTGAAAAGAGGGGGGGTGCGTCGTCCATCGTCCATGTCCCATTGTCATCATCGCCAATTAGGGGGTGACAAAAATCAGCGTCTACAGTTGGCATTAGAGAGGAGATCGATACTATCTTTCAATGATTCGAGTGCTTATACAACACCAGTTGGTTTAATTCCTAACATTCAACTTCATTGATGCTTCCCAACAAGTTGAAAGAAGTCAAGAGATTGACTTAACTAAAATGCACCCATTTGGTGAGTTAGCAATTGCAAGTGTGCAACCAGCAGCATGTATCTTCATTCTGCAGTCTAGTTCTAGGACCATTTTAACATGTTTGGCCCTCACAATCATAGGGTGCCACTTTTCACAGTCGCCCCTCCTCATTAGCGTGGTAGAGCAATGGCTGCTTCTCTGCAACAACAGCAACAACAACAATGTATATCATCTTAATCTTATCCCAACTCAATGGGGCGGCTACATGGATCATAGAAGAGACAATAGAATAGAAAAAAGGAAGTACGATAGACATACAAGTAAAGAGGGGGGATACAACATCAATACAAACTAAATGGGTGTAGATAGAATAAAAAGAAAAATAAGGAAGGTGGCATAAAACATCGACACAAACTCTATTAAATGAAAATCTGAAACCCATTTAATAGTCAAAATGACTTTAATTGGGGGGGGGGAGAGGGGGAGGAGAGAAGTGGAGAACAAGGGTCAAAGAACCATAAATTAACAAAAAATAGTTATTCATCTCGAACGCCATTATACCTGTAAATTTGAGAAAAAAATATTATAAAACAAACCTTACAGATGCCATTAACAAAGTAACTGAAGAAAAAACCCCAACAACAGAGGAGGAATTGTTTCACTTGGGTTTATCAGAGAGAAATTCCCAAGAGTGATGTTGCTCCTCTCTTTTCAGGATTTAGTTTGTCTACTGGGAGGCGTGAGCAACAAAGACCGTGTAATAAGAGAGGATAAAAATTAGCGCCCGGGTGTCGGGGGGCATCCAGGTTGGTGTCTTTGCACACATCTCGGCACATGCCTAGGGATGTGTGCGGTAGAGCCAACGGTGGCAATGCCTTGGGCATTCCCTGCTCCCTAGAGACGATCCTAATCCCTCTCTTCACCCCTTCCCACCATCAATGACTCCTTGTCTTGTGATAAAAGCTAAAATCATTAGCAACGATAAAACCTAATCAATAAGACTAGGGGGTGTCAACGGTAACCAAGCTTGAAGCTTGCACTATGACCACCCATTTATTGGGTCGAGCCTCGATGGGTTCGATCGGTCTCGGGTTATAATCGGGTACTAGAATCAGGCCTTAACTAGGGTGTGGGCCTGTTTAACTCTAGACTATCTTTGAACGGTGTAAGCCTAAAATTGGTCTTTAAAGTGGATTGGAGGGAAAAATAAGAAATGGTTGCCTATAAATTCTCATTTTGTAGCACTCATGGGTTTTAAACGGGCTCCCATGCCCTAGTCAAGAGCTGGGTTTCATTCAGAAATATAATTTCTGATATGTTCTAAATCACTGTATCGTGTAACTCTATTAACAATGACATATAAAATAAGGGGACTAATCTCCACAAAATAAAGGGAAAATTACATTGCCACCCCCTAAGGTTTGTATAAAATACAGAGCGACCCCCTGTGTTTCAAAATTATACAGTCACACCCCCTAAGTGGACGGTGAGCGAACAATGTTAAATAATACATTTTAAATACCAACTTTGCCCTCTACTAATATCCTCTTAATACTCAGTGAGAAATTCCAACTTTGCCCTCAGTTTTACATGGCTGTTCTTTGGAATTTCTAATGAAACAGAAGAGAGTTTTGACTTGGACGTATCTTCAACGATAGGATCATAAAAATCATCTTCAAGTTCATCCCCCCTACCAATGAAGTCACCTGCTTTCTTGGCCATTCTTCTTCATCTTCGCTTGCTGAAACTGAAAGAAGGAAAAGAGAATATATCACTTAAGCATATAGAATTGCAAGTTTTTCTTCAGCATTAAATTGGAAGTTTAAAACAAATGGACATAATAAAATATCTTTCTCCTCAGCATGCTGCTGAAGATTTTGTTGAATTTCTTCAAGGGTCAAACAAAAACATCCAAAATACTAGATGAGCACAGGCAGTGTATGGTGCCACATGGAAATCTAACTATAAAATCTAGGCAGTCCACCAACAAGTTCAAGGAAAGAAATTGATAAACCCAAAATCACACCGGTCAATCGTGAGCCACCACGTGTCCTGGTCAAAGTAGGAAGGGCATCCCAAGCCCGGCCACCTTACATCTCACTTGACTAGCCCGAAAGACAAAGGATCAACAAGGAAGTCCAAGAACCAAGTCCAAGTACTACACGCAGGCTACTGCCACCAACAACAAGATATACATCATCTCATGGGTAGGGCCAAAGGGGTACCACCTACCAGAGACACAGTTCCAGATGGACTCATGCACCAAGGACCTTATCCAACACACAAAGACATATAAATGTCTATATACCAGGAACATCCTCCGTACTGGGACTCTATCTCTCGTAGGAGAGCAACCAACCAAGAGAAGAATCCTACTACCTAGGAACGTCTATCTAGTACGAGGGTTACTCATCATCAACTGAGACTCTTCACACCGCCACACTCCACTATAAATACGAAGGTACTCTACCCCATCAACCCATCTTGAATTCATTCATTTGTTTGGTCAGAGAGATCTAATTTAGGCATCGAAGAGTCTTAGGCCGGAACCACACCAGTTCTCCCTTATCACCCAGGTCCTTTTGCAGGTTACGACACTCGAAGGGACCACCAGGCGATTTCTTGACGCAACAAAAATATATACATTTCTATCATTTTCTCCTAAGTCTCAACGACCAACACTATACTTCCCTGCTCTGCAAAGGGTGTGAATGAGAGGGACTCCTTTGTTCTGCAACGGAGATGGAGTAACGAGAGGATGGGAAGGGGGGAGAAGTAGTGAGGGACTCCTTTGTTCTACGAAAAAACCCTAAATCGAGATGGTTGGATGCAACAAATAAGAATCCTAACAGAGTTTCTTGCTACCATGAAGCTTCATAAATGAAAAAAAAGGGGATTACCTCCTTGTCGTCGCAGGTCGTCGTCGTTTGTCGTAGATCTCAATCATGGTCTTAGCAGATCCCTCGTCGCATTAGTGATGGTCTCAGTAGATATTGCCGGTACGGTGGTCGCAGTTCTCGGTTTGTGTAGCAGGCAGGGGATGGCGTTGAACACTGCCTCAGAAGATCGCCATCTTGAGAAGTTGCAGAGGACCAGAACCCTAATCTAATTCGAGTAACAGGGCAGGGAAGGGGGTGGGAAGGGGATGGTAAGCTCACACCCCTAATAGGGGTATATTAGTCATTTTAAGTCATGTATTACCAACACCGTACCACTTAATGGGAATGATATAACGGAGTGGGGCTGACTGTAACAACTAACCAAAACTCAGGGGGTGTGACTGTATAATTTTGAAACACAAGGGGTCGCTCTGTATTTATACAAACCTCAAGGGGTGGCAGTGTAACTTTTCCTAAAATAAAAAATGAATGAGACCAAACACAATAAGTGTTAGCATTAATGGCACATCTCATGATTATTGTGTTGTGTACTGTTCACAATAAAATATAACAGTGATGACCTATTCCCTTTTTCTAATTTATTTTAATAAGTACAACAACAATCACTGCCTTATCCTAACTTAATGGGGTCGGTTACATGGATTCAAACAAATAAAATAGAGAAAACATAGATATACGCACAAAAAAAAAAAAAGGAAAGAAAAGATTGGAGAAGAGGGATGGGGAAAGCGATGACAAAAGACAAAGAAAATGACAAATGTAAGATTACAAATAAATAGAAAGATGAAAGCTAATAAGAGGTAAAAGGCACAACCCAACACGTTCAAGATAATCTCAGCTAAATGGGGTCTGCGACATGGATCCTTGCCCTCCAATAGGCTCTGTTTGAGGTCATACTTGGGACCAGACCTAGATTATGCATGTCCTTCCTTATGTTTTCTCCTATAGTCATTTTAGGTCTCCCCCTAGCTCTTTTAGCTCCTTCAATCTGAATCATATCACTCCTCTTTACTAAGGCTTCCCTAGGTATCCTTTAAATGTACCACCTTAAGCGACTCTCTCGGAGTTTGTCACTGATTGGTGCAACTCCCAAGTCCGCTCTTATAAGTTCATTCCGTACTTTATCCTTCCTTGTTTTTCCACACATCCACTGTAACATCCTCATCTCTGCTACACAAAGCTTATGAATATGACACTTCTTAATTCCAACATTCTGCCTCATATATCAAGGTTGGGCGAACAACAGTCCTACAAAACTTTCCTTTAAGTTTTAGAGGAATACATCGGTCACACAACACTTCGGACGCACCTCTCCACTTCATCTAACCCACTTTTAATAAATAAATAAAGGAAAATTTACACATACCCCCCTGAGGTTTAACGAAAGGATATTTTCACCCCCCAGGTTTGGAAAATTCTGCGTACCCACCTGAGGTTTGCAAACGGTAACAAATAGGTCCATTCCGTCAGTTCATGACTAACACTACTAAAAAATAGACTTAAACTGACGGAATTGCCCTTCTAAGAAGAACCCCCAAAACAAAACAAAAAAAAAACCTGCAACTCATCTTCCCCTTTTGGGGAAGATGAGTTGCAACCATCCCAGCCCCATTGATTCGTTAATGAAAATGTTTGCCACTCAATCACTCCTCTTCAACCTCTTTGCTTGAACCAAATCATTTGCTCCGGCAGAAGGAAAGCAGCAAGCGTTCTCTTTCAACTATTCCAGTGTATTATTCAGAGCCACAAACATGGCCTCGTTCTCTTTAGCGACTTTTTGCCAAGTTTGGTTCTCCATTTCTACCCTTCTCAAGCATTAGCTCTATTGTTCTTTTGGCCGCTCTTACAATGTCTTCATCCTTCCGTTTCAGTAAGCTCAACGCCTTTGATTCCATCTTTTTTAGAAGGGTAGCCATTTGTTGATTCCTTTGTTCATGTAAAGCTGATCTGAGTATCTCATTCTGTGTTTTTTCCCAAAATAAACAGAACTGAAACATCAAAATAAGATACTGTAATCAGTCATTTACAGAACAATCAATAAAAAAATAGATGCAGTTCCTTTTTACCTGTAATAGAATAAAACGATCAATCTCCAATGCTTGCTTATCAATCTGAGCAGCTAAACCTAGGTCTTCCTCAAGAAGGGTCTCAATTCCAAACTCTTTCCTCCATGCCACCGTATTCTTGATCATGGTGAATGCGTCCTTCACCTTGAAATCCCTGGCATGAAGGAATTTCAGAAGGACCACATCGCTCCGCTCGTCGGCAAGCAAAGGGATTCCCCATATTGACACCTCCTCTAGTGGTGGTGGCAGCGCAGCAACGTTGGTTATCTCTTCTTGTTTTGTTTCAACAGGTGGTGCGGTGGCGGCGGCGGCGGCCTCTACCTCCCCTTCCTTTTTCGGAGACGCCGCTGCAGTTTCCTCAGCTGGTGCTGCAGGAGCAGAGACGGCTATGATGGTCTCTTCAATGGCTTCAACAGTCTTAGTGCCATCGTCATCAACGTAGGTTATCTTCTCAACCACCTCTGTAACCACCACATCTGCTAGTTCCTCAACTTCGGGTGCCGATGCCAGTGGTGTCACTTCACCTGGCTTCTTCGATGGTGCTTCTTTCTTCTCCTCCACCATGTCCGAGACCAGTACCGGCTCTGCAACTTTACTAGCCTCCGTCTTCGGGGGCTCTTCCGTGATCGTCAATATCGGCGTTTCTTCAACAACAATTGGCTTTTCCTCTGCAAGGGCAAAGGCTTCTTGAATCTCAGCCTTCTTCTCTTCCTCCTTTGCCGCCGGTGGAGGAGCAGTGAACTCGTGTTTGTTAAGTGCTTCCTAGATAAGCTGCTTTAACTCTTTAAGGGCTTTCTTCTCTGGGTCAGTAAGATTGGAAACGATGTTACTCTCCTCCTTAAAAGAAATAGATTGAGCAATGGTCTCCTCCTCAGCAACCTTTGGCTTCTCAGCCTCCTCGGTAGCAGTAGCAGAAACTTCTTCGATGAGGGTGTGTTTGGTTGACCCATGACCTCCGGCACCGATGGTGGTGCATCTTTCTCAATCGCAGTTTTCTTTGTCTCAACCACAACGACTTCCTCTGCTTTCATTTGGGTTTCCTCTGCCATGGTTGAGAGTAGAGAGTGATGGTGAAGATGGTGATGATTCGGTTCAGGCAAAGAGGTTGAAGAGGAGTGATTGAGTGGCAAACGTTTTAACGAATCAATGGGGCTAGGATGGTTGCAACTCATCTTCCCTTTTGGGGAAGATGAGTTGCAGGGTTTTTTTTTTTGGGGGGGTTCTTCTTAGAAGGGCAATTCCATCAGTTCAAGTCTATTTATTAACAGTGTTAGTCATGAATTGACGGAATGGACCTATCTATTACCGTTTGCAAACCTCAAGGGGATACGTAGAATTTTCCAAACCTGGGGGTTGAAAATATCCTTTCGTTAAACCTCAGGGGGGTATGTGTAAATTTCCCATAAATAAATAAACATCTATATATATATATATAACAGTGATGAGCCATTCCTTTTTCTAATATATATATATATATATATATATATATATATATGTTTATATAAATATATTTAGTTCACAAGGTTTCAAAACCAGCAAGTAGGTCGGGCTTTAACCACATGGGCTAAGTCGGGCTTTAACCGGGCTGGCTAAGTCGGGCTCATAATTGGTCGATATGGTTGGGCACTAGATGGGCTAGAATCCCACACCGAAAACAACCAATTATAAATGTGTCGGGCTTAAGCCCAACACGCTTAATAATCAGGCCGGGCGGGGCCAGGAATTAACACCCCTAAATAAGACGAATGATGATAGGATTATATTGGAGATTCTTCATAAGTGGGAGAAGTTGTTTCTGCTCCTCTCATCCTCAGGTTCGTCCATCTTCTCTTTCTTGTCTCTTGCCCTCTGTGCTCTCTCTCCTCTCTCTGGGGCACTCCAAGTCTCACCCAACCAAATGACCTGTGATGGGATGATGTAGTGAATTTTCCTCCTTTATTTTTCTTGCCATCTCACCCCATTACACGTGGAAATTCAAATCTCTAACTATCTCATCCTATGTGTTGGGCTCCTCTGTAGCACAACAGGGAGTGTAGCACACATCCAACGGCCCATAGTGCTTGGGCAAGCAGCCCAACACCCCTGTGTTGGGCTGCGTGCCCAAGCACTATAGGCCGTCAGATGGTGCGCTACACTGCCTGTTGCACTACTGAGGAGCCAAATCCCTCATGCTATGCTCTTTCTACTTTTTTTTTTTTTTTTTTTTTTTTTGGGTAAGAAGGCTCTTTCTACTTGGTCCGTCTGTTTAGAAGGGTTTTGATGGAGTAAGATTTAAGAAATGTAAAAATTATACTTAATTTTTATTACCATGGGAAATTGAGGTGTTTGGTTTGTTGACAAATTCATTTTTCTTGTTTGATCATTGATGAGGTGTCTTCCATTCCACCCCCCTTTCAAAGTCCCACTAAGTTGGTGAGACACTTCATTGTTCATAGAAGGGAAAAATGAATTTAATGGGAAAAAATCCTCTGTAGTGCCTTAATCTTGCGGTGCCTTGCAGTTCGGGTCTGAGAGCTCGACACGTGGATGATGCGACATCCAACTGTGCTGAGCTTAAAAAGAAAAAAAAAAAGAGATTAATCAAACTCACACCGTTGGATGAAGCATCTTCTACAAGTTGAGCTCTCAGGCCTACACAGCAAGACACCACAAGATGAAGGAATTGCAAAAGATTTTAATCCGAGTTTATATTCTCTCTTCCCATTTAATCAAATAAACAATTTGCATTGTTCATGAGAATGGATAAGTCTACTTTTCCTCTTATTTCCCATTCTTGTCTTTTACCCGAGCAACAAGTGTGACCTATTTGTTTGGTTTTCCCATTGTATTCCCCTCTAAACAATATGGGCCCTCTATTACGGCAAAAACTGTGAAAGAGAAAAATCCTCCATACTTGTATTGGATACTCAATGAGGGGAGAGTCTAACTAAAAAAAAATATATAGGGCAATTTACACATAACACCCCTGAGGTTTAACGAAAGTATAATTTTATTCCTCAATTTTGGATAATTCTGCGTATCCCCCTGAGGCTTACAAACGTTGACACTTACATCCATTCCGTCAATTTATGATTAACAACGTTAAAAATGTGATGTACATTGACAAAATTGCCCTTAGCAATTGGGTTACAAACCCTTTCAACCGTTTAGGAGTTTAGGGTTTGAAATTAGGAAAAAATCCCAAATTGCATCTGCAACTCATCCCAAATTGATGAGCTTTCCACAAATCTTCTCAAAGAAATAAAGATAGTATCGATGCCATGGGAAGAAAAGCCATGAATTGTGTACTTGGATTTCTAAGTCTGGGAAACCAATCTGATCGTAAGCATCATCACAATAAGCATAATGAACGTTAGCCTGTTGCATGAAGCTTCTTGGGTCGTTGCTTGAGAGAGCTTTCATGAGTGCGATGGCTTTAGAGTACTTAGCAATGTACTCATCGTCCACCAAGTGAGCTGCTTGCCTAACCCTCATCGGTGACGATTGCGGTGGTGGAAGCTTGAAATTAACAATCTTTAACTTCTTTGGTGGGCAGCAATTGATGGGTTTTGCACCTTCAGGCAAGTCTGTTGCACCACATGTAGGGATCACGAAAATCATTGTGTTGAGTTTGATCAGTTCTCTTCTTCAGATCTGTTTTTATAAGGGACAAATAATATCTCATTCACCTTTATGTGCCTTATTTGAAACCTTGAATTGAATTTCTCCTCGTGCATGGATTTATGGATTTCTGGCTTTTTTCTTTTGTTGGTGTCTTATGAGTTGCAGGTTCTGATTTGGGATTTGTTGAAGATGAGTTGCAACTGCACAAAGGGTTCTGATTTGGGATTTTTCCCCAATTTCAAACCCTAAACTCCTAAACGGTTGAAAGAGTTTTGAAACCCTATTTTGTCAGTTTATATCATATTTTTAACGTTGTTACTTGTTAGTCATAAATTGATGGAATGGATGTCAGTGTTAACATTTGTAAACCTTAGGAGGGTACGCAGAATTATCCAAAATTGGGGGGTAAAATTATATTTTCGTTAAATCTCAGGGGTGATATGTGTAAATTATCCAAAAAAAAAAAAAAAAAAAAGAATGAGGGAGAGAGAGTGATATTCCTGCTCAAAAAGAAAAAAAAAGAGAGGTGAAGTGAAGAGATCGAGCACGAGTGCATTCACCAGCTATTATTCAAACGGTTGCTTTATTAAATGCCTTTAATTTGGGGATTCAACAGGTGGGTACATCACTTAATGCCTTCTCCGCCCATTGTAGCGTGTAACCTCTGCCTTGCCGACATGGATGTCGACGCCGATGCCGACGATGATGATGCCGATGACCATGGCACAACACCACCCCTCCTGGGCTATCCCTCACCTTCAAAGGCCACTGCTCACCCTCTTCCCCACCCTCTCCCCCCGCCCCATCATTTCAAGTCTTCAAGTTGCTCGTGCATTCACCATCTGTTATTCAAACGATTGCTTTATTAAATGCCTTTAATTTGGGGGTTCAACAAGTGGGTACATCACTTAATGCCCTTCTCCGCCCGTTGTAGCGTGTAACCTCTGCCTTGCAGACGTCGATGACGTCGATGACCATGGAACAGCACTGCCCCTCCTGGGCTATCCATCACCTTCAAAAGGCCACTGCTCACTCTCTCCACCTTCACCCTCTCCCCCCAGCTCACCCCCACACTCACTGCAAAACCCCTGCGCGCCCTATCCCTCGGCTCACCCTCCTACTTATGCTCAACGTAAACCCCTATTCACCCTCTCCGTTGTGCTCACTCTCTCTGGCGGGAGTTGCAATGTTTATTTTGAGCTTACCCCCACTGCTCCCCCTGCTCATCCTCACCACCTTCATCGCACCCCCTGTTCATCCTCACTGTCCTCAACAACTCAACGCACCCCCATCCAAACTCCTACTCTGATTCCTTATTCCCACCTTAGCCCCCAGCTCACTCCTGTCCATCCCTATGCATCAGCCTGGCTCTGTTTTTCCTTTTCTTTTTTTGTTTGTGGCTATGCAATTTTTGCAGGTTCCGCGTTAGTGGCGTCTTGGATTTGGCCTGAATTGAAGCTCTTCCCCCTTCCGATTGGGTGGTCACTGTCGTCGACGATGGTGAAGCTACTCGGAATGTGTGCCCTGGAATTGATGCAACGACCATCAAGAATTTCATTGGGCCACGTGCATACTGTGACTTTCTCTGTCTCTTAGGGTTGTGTCTGGCATGCAGCATAAAAAATAATGTCTTCTTTTTGTTTATTGCTGATGTATTCTTTCTTTATGGCACGTTCGTGCATGCGCTTCATTATGTAAGCTGTGTCTACAACGAGTTTTCTTGAAATGTAGGTGTTACCCATTCCCTCCCCTGACCGGTCCCGCCTATGACATGTATGTCAAGACCATATGTCTCTCTCTGGTTTCTGAATATTGTTAATTTTGAAACCTTCTATATCACATGTCAACTATCTGCGTTATGTATCTTGTTTTCCTTCTTTTGGCATTGGACGCGGATGAATCAATAACCCTGCTTTCTACCAAAAAAAAAAACAGAAAAAAGAGAGAGAGAGAGAGAGAGAGAGGAGACACCGAGAAGCTACATGTACATGTATTGTGTAGTAAGTAGTCTGGAACGTATATTTTACCAAAAAATTTTGTCTGGAACGTATTTGATATTTCACATTCGCAAATGGATTAAGGGCCGTTTGGTCTTCCCACGTGCAAACACACGACCACAAGTGTCATTTATTTTTGAATTCAGACCCGGGCGCCTTTTTTTTCCATACGAATTAAATTTAGTTCCTCATCTGTTGCTGGCTTTCGTCTCCACGAGACCTGAGATTCTGAGAATTCCTTACCCCTCTCTTGTATTCCCCGCCGTTCCTCACTTTCGCTCTCTGAAGGTCTCTGCGATTCTGTTTCGATTTATTTATTCGCTATCACATCTCAAAGGTAATTTCAGATCTATTTATCTTTTGATTCCTATATACACCTTATTTCTTCAATTATCCAACAAAAATTTCGTTTTTTTTATTTTTTTTTTTGTATTTTACATTTTTCAATTTTTTCTGGTTATAGGTCGTTTCTTCTTCTATTCTAACGATTTTTGGTACAAGGTATTATCGGCAACAATTTTTTCCCCCTTTTAAGGTTGATCTGTTGTTTCTATGTTAAATTAGGATTTTTGAGATTCTCTCTATCCGTCGGACTGTTAATAGGAGCTCGATATGGAGAATGCAGAGGGGAAGATAGTTTCAGGTGGAAACTCACATGACAAGGACTCGTCGCAGTGTATTAGAGTTGCTGTTCATATCAGGCCTCTTATTACAACTGAACTTATGGTTGGATGTACGGACTGCATTTCGGTTGTATCTGAAGAACCGCAGGTTTGTTTTTCTTCTTTAGGCCCCTAATTTTATTTTTGGTTTTGGAGCTTGTAATGCATTCTATGACTCATTATAATCCTCATTTTGTTTTGAAAAAAAAAAGAGATATTTTAAAGGTGAGGGGTGATAATTACTTGATTTTGATTTTAAATGTTGTTTGGTAATTAAAAATGTTTACTTAATGTTCTCACTGTTTGTTTGGTGATTGCTACGCATAGGTGCAAATTGGATCTCATACATTCACATTTGATCATGTGTATGGGAGTACTGCCTCTCCTTCCTCTGCAATTTTCGGTGAATGTGTTACTCCACTGGTTGATGCATTCTTCCATGGCTATAATGCCACCGTTCTTGCATATGGCCAGGTATCACATTGTTATTATACATTTTCTCTCACGGATTCCATTCTTTTTTACTAGTTTAGTTGATTTTTTCCCCCTTTCTTGTTGATGCAGACTGGTTCGGGGAAGACTTACACAATGGGCACCAATTACTCGGGGGAAGCAAGTAGTGGTGGAATTATACCAAGAGTCATGGAAACTATATTCTTAAGGGTAGAGGAAAGGAAAGAAACCGCGGAGTTTTTAATTAGGGTGTCATTTATTGAGGTTAGATAATGTCCAGTTCCTATTTAAGTTGGAAGTTGCCAAAGTGCGTACACATAATTGTAATATTGTTGGTTTGCAGATTTTCAAAGAAGAAGTTTTTGATTTGCTCGATCCAAGTTTGCTGTCTTATTCAAAAGGTGAAGGGGCTGCTGTAAAGCCTGCTGTCCCTGCAAGACTCCCCATTCAAATTAGAGAGACAGCAAATGGAGGGATTACACTTTCTGGTGTTATTGAAGCAGAAGTGAGAACAAAGGAAGAGATGGCATCATATCTTTCCCGAGGTTCTTTGTCTCGTGCTACTGGAAGTACAAATATGAACAGCCAGTCCAGGTTGGAATTTTGTATGTAGTACTGAGTTATATTTGAGACTTGTCACTTCTGCTACTCTATTTATTTTTTGTTAATTATAATCTTTATATATCTCAATTTGCAATTACCACTTTTCCTGCATCTTAAGAATTTCTCATTTTCAACATTTTGGTACAAAAAACAAAGCAAATTCAGTATCTATAATTTGTTTCTTCTTGTATTCTATGACCTCGAATAGAGCTGATTGGAGGCCAGGGTTCCAGTAGCCGACCCCATTTAGTTGGGATAAGGCTGATTTGTTGTTGTTGTTGTATCTATAACTTGTTTCTTCTTGCATTCTATGACCTTGATGGTATTGCTATGTGCCCAAGGCCTTCAGTTAGCTTAGTTTTGTTGGTCCCTTGAACAAACAATACGTTTTGAAGATGAGTAAGTTCAAAATTTTAAATTCAGCTCTAAATAAAAGCAAATAATGGAATTGGTATTGTATGAGCCAGAATACCGTGGGGGTATTCTGGACTTTTTACTTATTTTATGATATGTATAGCCATGTCGGCTTAGTTAGGGACAGTTCTGTCCATGTAATATTTGCTATTGATTATAAATATATGGCTTGGGGTCTGCCTTAGATTATCCAAGCATTCAGCTCTAATTTTATTCCTGTTAACATCCTTGTTAGTTTGAATATGCATTTAACTGTTTATGAGGTTCTAGAAAGATTACCTTGTGCTATAACCAAGAAAGAAAAAGATAAAATTTGCAAAGGAAATACTGTTATGAATTTGAAAAACAATAAAACTCTTGAGTATCTGATGAGTTAATTTTTTCATGATTCTTTAGTCTAATAGTGATTATAACCTAATTAGACCAAGACACTGGTTCTTGGCAGATGTTAGAAGAACAAAAGGGAAAGAAAGAACTCAAAGTTAACAGTAGAACAAAGAGAATTTGAAAAAACAGGAGAATTACTGGATGTTAGAAGCTTCTTCCATCCACGTGAAGGTGGGGCGGGAAAAGTAAGTAGTAAATGATTGTTTTGACAGAACAAAATTTGTTGATCCAACAATCGGCTACCAATACATATATGCAATCTGCTGCACTAAAAAGAACCTAAAGGAGGAAAATTCCCTAACAAATAGAGAAAAGGCAAAAAGATTAGAAGGATGAGAGATACGGAACATCAATTCTTTATGCTTGCTTGAAGAATTACACCTTACATGATTAGCAAATAAGAAAACAAAATGGTTGAAGAAAGTTTGAAATTTCTAACATAAAGGGAAAAAGTTGTTGATGACAATAATTCCTTTTTTCCATTAATAGTGTTTATGTAAATATTGATTGATGGGGAAGACTATTTCAATCACTGAAAATCTAGGTTTCTGATAGAAAAGTTGAGAAAATTTCCTTCAGGTGCTGATTTGGGAAAACAAAGACTCATGAATTCAATAATCAGAGATATAAGATATTATGGTTCCAGTTTCCTGAATATTTTTAGAGCACCGATCTCCAGGCTTATTCTGTCTCTGTGCATTTATGATATAAATCACATTACAAAGAATGTCATAAGTTCTTCTCATTCTTCTTGGCTTGAGAAGAAATAGCCTTAAATTCATTTTGCATTTTTTTAGCATCTCTTTGAATTTTCCTGAACTAATTATAGGTGAAAGGCTAGGCCTCCCTAAAGGTGCTTTTTTTTAAGTTCCAAGCTGGAGTTGTTGTTCCCAAATTTCCTTTCCCATAATCTGATCACAATAAATTTAAAAGACTGTTGTACCACTTGATTTGAAAGTTTCTTAATTTGGATTTTGTTTAACTGACAGTTGATATTTAAACACGTGGTTTGTGCTAATAAAACCCCATAAAGACTCTAGTTATGTTGAGTCATGATTCATTGGAGAAATGAAAGGAAAAGTGAACTGGGGATGCTACATGCCTCAATAATTTCTGTTGAGCTTTTATTCTTTCTATCATCAACTTGCAGGTTATGCATACATTATGTTGTTTGATGATTAATTATCGATTTAGTAGAGTATTCTTGATATCTTGCTGTTAATTCTATCTATATATGTCATTCTGTAAGTTATTGGATGTTGGATTGCAAGCTAATCTACTTCGTTTGGTTTCTAACGTGGTTTTTGTTGTAGTCGTTCACATGCAATATTTACAATATGCATGGAACAAAAGAAAAGCACTCGATGCACTAGTACGTTGGTAGGTGATGATGATGATAGTGATGATATCTTATGTGCAAAGCTTCATTTAGTGGACCTTGCTGGTTCTGAACGTGCGAAACGAACAGGAGCAGATGGGTTGCGTCTGAAAGAAGGTGTTCATAAATTGGACTATTAGATCATTTCATTATGAATTTCTAGTCTGCTAAATAGGGTTACTGATATATAACACTATATATTTGGAACTCAGGAATTCATATTAACAAAGGTTTATTAGCTCTTGGCAATGTAATAAGTGCCCTGGGAGATGACAAGAAGAGAAAGGAGGGAGGACATGTTCCGTACCGTGATAGCAAGTTAACACGCTTGTTGCAGGCAAGGAAGCCTATCTATGCATTTATTTATTTTTTTATTTTGGTTGGGGGACGCTATCTTCTGGTTCAGGCTGGAGTGTTTTTTGAAGATGTAACTTGCTCTTCCCCCTAGTAGTTAAACTATTACACTTAGGTTAGTTAGGTATAGACAGTTGAAAAATTATTCTTATTTGAATCAGATTGTTCTAATCAGAACTAATGTGGGTGATGAAAGTGGAAGCACTTGTTACAAGACTGATGAAAATCTGTCTAATTTTGAAGGATAAGTGCTTCTTGAGATTAGTTCCATATGTGTCCTAAAAATTAGGAATTATTCATTAGATCAGTCCTTGCTTTCTCTATAAGCTCACGAAAACGACATTTATCTAAAGAAATAATTTTATCTCCTCTATAATTTGATTGAAAGCTTGAAACTACATAAGGCAGAGCATCAAGCCTTTAAAAGTGTGTTGTATGTCTTAGCCTAGTTAAAACACGTTTGGTAAATAAATATATCCTACCAATTAAATATTGAAGTTGTTTTTTTTTTCTTTTAAATGAATTAAATAATTAGGAAAATTGATAATTAGTGTGTTCAATTTATGTTTTTCTTTAATTGTTGGAACCTGAAACGCGATGGTTGTGTAAGAACTAGATTGATATATCGAATTGGTTTGCAATTGATTTACCATTTGTCATTTAGCAATATATGAACTTGAGTATTTTTTCAATGTGGAATGTGATAAAGGCATATAATAAATTTTGAGGTACTTTTAGTTTACTGCAGATGTAAATTGTATGGTCTCGGTATTGATTGATAGCTTTTTATTCACAGGATTCTCTTGGTGGAAACAGCAAAACAGTCATGATTGGTCAGTTGCTTTTTATGATTTTTAGTTCTCTTCATTTTTTTTTCATACATGTATCCTTATTTAGAATTTGATGTCTATTGTTAATAATTATTTTCATGCATTTTGATTGTAGCTTGTGTGAGTCCTGCTGACACCAACGCTGAAGAAACATTAAACACTTTGAAATATGCCAATCGGGCTCGCAATATTCAGAACAAGGCCATTGTGAGTTGCATTTTTTAGTACAAATCCCCCAATTTGCTTCATTTGCTAGTGAGTAGTGAGTCTTAACTGCTCTTGTTCATGTAGATAAACCGTGATCCATTGGCAGCTCAGATGCAAAGAATGCGGAGCCAAATTGAACAGTTGCAAGCCGAGCTTCTTTATTTCCGCGGTGAAGGTGGCACACCTTTTGAGGAACTTCAGGTACAAAACCCTAATAGATATTGTTGTAGGGATTATTCTGTTTGTTTCAATCATACTTATGAAATCAATATTTTTCTATTCATCAGATTCTTAGGCACAAAATCTCACTACTTGAAGCAAGCAATGCAGAGTTACACCGACAGCTTCAAGAACGCCAAGTCACTTGTGACCATCTGGCACAACGTGCTATTGATGCTCAGGTTTGTTTGTTTTATTTCAGCAACTGAACGATTGTTTCTTAAGCTTCTTGAAACAAGATTCAATGCAATGCTTCCATTATTTAACAATCTTTTATTTACCTTAGAACCCGTGGAGAGAGAATTTGAAGTGACAGTTAAGTTTGACAACAAAAAGAGAAAAAGTTGATTCCTTTTTTCCAATGGCATACACAGTGAAGAAATTACTCTGTTTATATACTATATTAGAGAAAAAGTTGATTAATTTTTTCCAATGGTTTACAAAGTGAAGAAATTTCTGTGTTTATATACCCTGATAGCATCTCTGATTCAGTTTTTAGTATTTGTGATACCCATGACAGATTAACATTGTTTAT
Organism: Telopea speciosissima; assembly: GCF_018873765.1. Lineage (NCBI taxonomy): Eukaryota > Viridiplantae > Streptophyta > Magnoliopsida > Proteales > Proteaceae > Telopea > Telopea speciosissima. The sequence continues at coordinate 20,463,274 of NC_057919.1, read as the reverse complement.
GTTAATATCAGCTTACTCATGTTGATTTAGTTATGATACTAATTGTACATGAATTGACCTTAGGTTGAAAAAGATAAACTGATTCTTAAAATTGAATCAACTCGCGACGGAAAACCCTGGGACAATATTGACTCTGTTGCTGTAAATCAGGTTTGTCTGAACTCTGAACCTGCTCTTTCATTGAATCCACTTAAATAGTTGAACTTTTTTGTTGGCTTTTGCAGGAGTTTGATTTAGTAAAGACATATGTGTCAAAAATTCAAGAGTTGGAAGGAGAACTTATGCGGTTGCAGAGCTTGAATAATTCTAATCGTAATAGATTTATTGATTCCCTTGATCTGGAGGATGATGGGCTACGTTCAAAAAGCCCCTATCTTGATGATTTACCATCTGTTTGTGATGGCAAAGCCACCAACGTTTCTGGTAAACTCTTGCTCATGTATTGCATCTTGCAATTGTCTTTATGCATTGGTGCCTTTTTGGCTACATGGATTGTAAGAGATTGCTTGTAGATGGCAGTTTGGTTTTAGTTACATGTTTATAGTACAATTGAAAGTTTTTTTGCCTTTCTCATCAAAGATTTTGAATGAGATGTGTGTGGTCTTGGTTGTTATTATACAGGTGAGATGGAGGAGGTTGAAAAGGAGCTGGAACATTCTTCTCTTCAAGATAAATTGGATAAGGAACTGAAGGAACTTGACAGACGGCTTGAACAGAAGGAGGTAGATTGTTGCTACTTTCCTGGTACTCGATAAAAAGAATTTAAAAATTTCCATTTAGAAAAGATGCTCTCATTTGGACATACTTTAAATCTCCGAACCCTTGATGATTGTAATAGTTTTTAGCTTGATTGGGTTGTGCTAAACATATCGGTTACATAATACAGAAATTTCTGTAAGTTTAAAACGTCATGTGTGTGTGTGTGTGTTGGGAGTTTTTGTAAATTTCCTGATCAAATAATCTATCTGCAACTTTATTCTATTTATTTTTTGTATCATGTAATTTCGTTAATATTTGTATTTGGTATGTATTTCCTAAGATCGATTTTTTGTTGCACGAATTTTTTCCATGGGCACATAAAGTTAAATTTTTTTGTTTGCTTTTCCTTTCATAATTAATATTGTTGGGTGTGTGTGTGTGTGTGTGTGTGTGTGTGTTAGGAATTAACAACGCAGCGGAACAGCAATTTGCGAAAGAAAAACGTAGAAGAAGATCACACACAAACAAAACTCACATGTATGTGGTTCACCCAAGGTGGGCTACGTCCACGGCTGAGCGATAAGTTGAGCTTCCACTATTTTGATGATAATGATACAAGCCCTAACCTCCTAGATATAGCGTCTCATGCAGTACAATGCAGAGAAACCCTAATCCCCAAAAGTACAAAATTGCCCCCAGTATAAACAGTTCCCAAAAAAATTCGGGACCGCCAATATTGGGGAAGATTCACTATTACTGCTTGGATTAAGTTGACATCATGCTTCACCAATAACGGGGGGGGGGGGTGTTCTACCCCATAAAAAATGGGGTAAAAAGGCTTTATCTCCCATTAGTGGACATGGGGTTCTTACACAAATCAAAGTAAGGCGTGCTGTTGCTTTCGGTCTCTTTCTAAAAGATAGTTCTCTTAGAGGGACTTACAGGCTTGTTTTCTTGATCTCCCTCCCCTCTTTTTGTGACTTTATCTACAAAGGAAGTGACTCTTTTTGTTATTTAAAATTTGGGAAAATGGCGTCAGTGGTAGAGCATGGCCCCTGTGCCAGACACAGGGGGGGGGGGGCGAAATGGCTGCCCGCTCATGGAAGGCGAAAATGCCCACCCTGTTGTTGCTTCTGTGTGCGCAGGGGCCATGATCCCCCCACAGAGAACTCTTCCCTTTAAAATTTTAATAATTTCATAAACTAACTTTTGAGCTAGGAAATTGCGTATTCAATTGTTATTTTAAAAAATTTCCAGTTACCTTTTTGTCATACATAATCTTCAGCAGAGGAGCTATGTTTCACAGATTCTCAGTTTATGCCTGTTGGCGGCTGACAAACCCCTATTATGAATTAAGGAATTAGGGGTAAAATTAGGGAAATAAAATAGGAGTTAACACAGGAGAGATTAGGGTTGGATCCAAGGTTTGGAATCTGCAATTGAAATTGGATAATGGTAATAAACTATCAGATCAGATTATGATAAAATAAGTGTACTTAGAATAGAATGTAACCTAGGGAAGAATAATACTAGAAAGTGAGAATTTCGATTACTCAAACTAGGGTCTATAATTGGTTGTAACAGGGGTTGATTCATCTGTTTGAGGGCGAACCAATGGACAAAATCTGGGGAAATTCTCTTGTTTACAGAGCGGTGCGATTGGACTGAAGATAACATGTAGCCAGAACAGAGCCGGATGGTAGAAGCGGTGTGAATTCAGGGTTGGGGTTCGGTTCTAAGGGTTGGATCTATGAGGGTTAAATAGAGATAATTGGAGAAGGTTTCAGGCTTAATAAAACAGAATTGACAGAAAAATATTATGTTGCTGGTTGTTAAAAAACAACTAAAAACAGAGTATCTGGTGGTACTATTAGCAGAGAATAGATCGAGTGATGATCTGACCTTTAACATTAGAATTCACTGCAGGAAATAAGCATCGAAATAATGTTTCAGTTGCAGAAAAACAAGCTCCAATCTACCAGGCCGGCCCGGGAATTTCCCACACAAACACCACAAAAGTTGCTATCCCTCAACACCTCCATTGCATAGCATGTTAGAACATTTATTTATAAACTAAATAATCTTTATATTCTCAGCAATGGTTAAACTCTAGACATCTTCCTAAATTTTAGATTGAGAATCAAGGAATCTGAAAATAGAAACTTTCTAGAGCTTCTGGAGTTTCTAGAACCAAATTCAACAGCTCTCTTATGAAGTAGGAACTATTCAGATGATAACTCAATATGGACCCAGTCTGTCCTAAACAGAAACAAAAGAAGAGCATCCTAGTGCACTAGGCTCCCGCTACTTCAGGGTTTGGGAGGGGCAAATGTACGCTACCTTACCCCTGCTTCGCAGGAGTGGCTGTTTCCAAATTTTGAAACCGCAACCCACAGGTTGCAATAGTGCAACTTAACCTTGGGATTCAATCCCCTCATACTTGTGCTTATAGAATTGGCCCATTATAACAGAAAACACAAAAACACTCAGCTCATGACCCATATATTGTTTGGGAACTTAAATTGAGTCTAATTATGCTCCATTGATGACTCAATTTATGCTCCATTGATCAGATTTTTGCAGGATCTACCTGCATCAATGCCTTTCTTTATATGAGCAGAAGTGCCTATCCTCTATTAGTCTTGTACATCCTTTATATTTTCCTTGCGTTTGCTTCAAACCTCCTGTTAGCTAGAAATAGGGGTTTTGAACATGATCCATTATATTAATCAAAATAAAATTATGTATTGGTGCAGACAGATATTCATTTATGAATATCTTCTTAAAAAAGATATTTTAGCCCTAACGGAAATGCTTAAGGACGCAAAGTTTAATTGCTACCACCATTGGAAAAGAAAATAATTGTGGAACTAATTTGCTTCTAATTAGAAGCAAGGCCTTTCTGATATCAGAGGGCAACAAAGCTGCTGAGCTCAGAATCTTTAGAGCTGTGGTGGCAGGAAAGTTTTCTATTAACAACTTTTGCTACTATTCACTGTATGTCATAAATGGATCCTAGCTGTGTTGAGCTTATCAAAATGGAAATATCTACTTCAAATTAATTGGTTCTTTGTTACTACTTAAGTTTAAATAATTGAGTAAATTTTTAAAGTTTTTTTAAATTCCTTTTATATAGATAGTAGCCGGAGCTTTCATGTGGTCATAACCAGCAAACAATGTTATTGAAATGAACTATCAACAGATGCATGAACAAAAATTCACAGTTCCATGCGACTTTATTTAAATTAAACAACTCTGAGCACCGAAAGACTGTTGATCTAATCCTTTTTAGTTCCCTTACTTGCTACTTGGTGCTTACATTGTTCAGTGATTCTCCATCGTTGTGGCTCACTCCATGTTAAAAATTTGTTCATTTGTTGAAGGCTGAAATGAAGCAGTTTGCGACGGATGATACATCAGTGCTCAAGCAACGTTATGAGAAGAAAGTTCAGGAGTTGGAGCAAGAAAAGAGAGCCTTGATGGTAATTTATTCTGATGCTTATTGTGGCAAATGAGTACTTTTAGGATTTTGGTTTTCCTGATCTTGTCTTGTGTTTGACAGAAAGAGATTGAGGACCTACGGTCTAACCTTGCGAATATTTCTTCTGCTTCTGATGATGGTGCTCAAAAGTTAAAGGAAGAATATCTTCAAAAATTAAATGTCCTTGAAGTACAGGTTAGTCCCCTACTTTGATGTTCTTCTAGCTTCCTCCACATGTTCTAGAACCAAAGTTTTTCCCTGCAGGTGTCAGAGTTGAAGAAAAAACAAGATGCACAATCTCAAGTTTTGAGACAAAAACAGAAAAGTGATGAAGCAGCAAAACGGTTACAGGAGGAAATTCAGAGAATAAAGTCTCAAAAGGTGTCTTTTTCGGTCATTTGAAACTTGTGCTAGTGGAGGAAATACCTATTCCATTATTTTAAACTCCAATATGCACTATTCAGGTTCAATTGCAGCATAAGATCAAGCAGGAGTCTGAGCAGTTTAGGTCATGGAAAGCAGCACGGGAAAAGGAAGTTCTTCAGGTATGTTTGGGTCAGACATTTTGCATCCTTTCATGTTATAATGGTATTCTTCCATCATGTGATATAGTTAATTGTAAGACTTCATTTAAATTTCATCTCCTGATTTCCATTTTATATACTTCAAATGAATGCCATGATCCTTGCTGATATATTTGGGTTATGCCTTTGGCACATCTGAGTGACCAAATCTTCTTGTCTCACACACTCTTGGCTTTACTTTCAATTATTTAATGGGTGACAAAATCATAAGTAAATAAAACAAAGAGCACACAGAGATATGAATTCACCATGCAAGCCTCAATGCACTGGCAAAAGGGTAAACATAGCAACCCCGTCATATATTGGATTCCACCCAAATATGCTTGCAAGTGAGATAGTTGTCTTTTCAACATTGCTTCTGTTTTCGGAAGACGGTTGAGTCTTCCCGCCCTTCATTCCTCTCTCAAGTATCTCAAGATCTAACATTACAAGACAGACTTACTCACCAGTCTACAATTAACTTGAAGAAATCTTACAGTGTTCATATCCCTGTAACACTCAAACAAAAACCAAAATAAAAACAAGAATTCCATAAGTATGGTCCAAATGACCTTGAAGATTTTCTAACTCTACTGGTCAAGAGAGAAATATATTGCTGTGTTTCAAAACAATCTAATGAATGAATAGCTAATGCAAGTGTGATATTCTCAAGTCCAATAAAGCAATTTGGATGAGCCAAGTGGCGACATTAATTATGGGTGGATAGGAAGAAGCTGTCGCTTTTTCGACGCTATTAGACGTGTCAGAATTGTAAGTTTTCTGTTTGGAGGTACTGAGTACATGTTCAGATAAGACCCTGGTCACTTTTCTTAATAAAAGAGGATCTTCTAATCATAGGGCTTGGGAAAAGATGAATAGTATTTTGATGGATGCCCTGAAGTTTGAGTTGAGTTCATGTCCATCTATTATGAAGCTACTATCTATCTGCTAAAGCTACCTTAAAATTGAGATGTTCTTTTTCTTCTTTTCTCATGCATTATTCTCCAGTACTAAGTTAAATATCTTATCTAATACTCAGGTTAAGGAAGAATCTCACACATGCTTTATTTTGTACTTTGCACATTGAAAACCTTGGCCTGGCTTTTTAGTTCTCAGCTTGATTTTGGATTTCTTGGTCTAGTTTTTGGTGGGTTAGGGAAAGAGATTTGAAAGAGTTTTCCCTGTGCCTGAAAATAAGCTTTTTCTTGGTCTAGTTTAACTTTTGGGACGAGCTGTGGCTGAAACCTTCCTGTCTTCAGCCTATTGCATGCTGAGACAAGATAACTTCTGAATCAAGACGACAATTTTGGTCCTAAAATGTTGAGAGAGAGAATCTTAATGTAAACCCAGAACTTAAGTTGTTCTCTATCTCTGATGTCGACTAAAGATTTTTGTGTAGGTAATCTAGTTAACTTTCTGGTCATATTTTGTTCCTGACCACTAACAGTTGATGACTGACTACTTTTTCTATCAGAAGAGATTTAAATATCTTTTGAACTAGAAAGCTACATATCTTCCTCCACCAATCCTATATTTCTATAGTTCATCCTCGATTCTCTCTCTTGTTAAGGAGTCTTATTTGACTTCCCTCATTGACAGCTCAAGAAGGAGGGGAGAAGAAATGAGTATGAGATGCACAAACTATTATCTTTGAATCAGAGGCAAAAGATGGTAATGTTCATGTTCTTGCTAGTTAGTAAAAGTGGGGAGGGGAGGGCAAGAGAAATCCTAAGCTGTGACAAGCATTGTAGTATTGTGTAAACTTGCTTTTACACTTGTTCATGTCAGGTTTTGCAAAGGAAGACCGAAGAAGCTGCTATGGCTACAAAACGACTAAAAGAGCTACTGGAAACTCGGAAAGCTGCTTCACGTGAAACATTTGGTATGGTGGTGTGATTTTTCTGTGCAATAATTGTTCATTTGTTCTTTTTGTGATTACAATTCTCTGAGTTCGTGATTTTCTTCTAGGTGCTGGAAATAGGAATGGTCCAGGAATTCAGGTAGAACAACTGAACCAAGTATTCATTTAACATTTATATGTTCCTGGGTGTTCATTTCGTTTGGTTGCCTGTTAGTGGGTTTGTTTTGTGTTTGTGTGGATGGGTGGATGCAGGAGTAGATTCCTGTGAAATTAGTTTATGTATAAGTTTATTGGATGTGTATCCATACCCTTCTTACTAACATTTATGATGTATGAATTAGAAGGCATTAATGCAGGCAATTGAACATGAGGTTGAAGTAACAGTACGTGTACATGAAGTTCGTTCAGAATATGAGCGTCAAAAGGAAGCGTAAGTTCTCAATTCATTAAATCTCCTTGGTTGGCTGTCTATAGCTATATTAGTATATTTTCTTTTCTATTTGTAAATTTTAAACAGGTTATAAAATGTGACTTTAACACAAACCTATTTTCTTTGACTGGTTAACATAGTGGCTGAAGTTCTAGGTGGAATTCTCAGTTATCAGCATGGTCCTAACTCCCAAGTCAAAGAACTTTTATAGAAATTTTCGTAATGGTTAATGTTAAGTTTTGATTTAATCTTGGCACGCAACATTATGAAAACTTATCAAGATTTGCCACCTTCTCTTAAAATGAATTGCCCTTGGCCCACAATGTGGAACTAGCCTTGGTTTGTTGAAGAGAAAAATGCTTGTGTTTTGAGTGCAAAAATGTATGCTGTGTTCATTTCATTTCCATCAAGTAATAGCAGAAATAATTTTACTACCTGAATTATCTTAAGCCCCTGCATTGAACATAGCAATTCTCTAAGCTTTTTACAATGATGCTCTACAAAGTTGCATTATTGAGACCTTGTACTTGGGCCTTGAGGACGGCTTTGCAAACTGTTTGCCTTTATTGAAAATAATGAGATCGTAGACATTGTCTTGAGCCGGGAATTCCTCTATTCTGTATTTAGTTGGACATTATGTCTTTTCTGATTCTACCTCATGGTTGGAGAATCCCTTAAATAGGCATCTCTATCATAATTGTCAATGCGACTAGACGACCCAAGGGGTTGGAGGGGTGCTTAGGTATTGCCTAGGCGCTCTAGGTGTGCAGTATCTGACTATGTAATTAGCAATGATAATTTTATATAATTGTACTTATATGCAACATAGATGCCATATCAATGCAACATAGTTGCCAAGGCAGAAGGCAACCCAAGTCGCTAGAAGGGTGCCTAAACGCTTAGGCAACAAGGTGCTCGCCTAGGCGTTGACTAGGCGCCCAAATGTTATTTTATATTTCCCCTCTTTTGTATGCTACAATGTATACCTTATGTCATAAAAATCAACATTAAGCCACATCAAGTCATCAAATATCAACATTAAGTTACATCAAGTCATAAAAAAATCAATATTAAGCCATATCATGTCATTAAAAATCAATATTAAGTCACATCAAGTCATCAAATATCAACATTAAGTCACATCAAGTCATAAAAAAATCAATATTAAGCCATATCATGTCATTAAAAATCAATATTAAGCCACATCAAGTCATAAAAAATCAACATAGAACTGAAGAAACAAGCTATTGGATGTTTAAAACAATCAAAATATACATTTGGTTCATACTGTTCATGGAATTGGTCATTGTCTTGGCATACCTAGTCTCACATTTGGTTTATACTGTTTTAGAAAATATGATCTTATCTATAAATACTTAAACTGCTATTGATTTAGAGAAATGCTTTTGTTCTCTAAGAAGTTTGACTGGTCATATGATTTTATTTTTACATGAGACCTTTATATTAAGTAGAACACAAAACCAGCTTTCCAACAAATTCAAGATTGCTTAAATTTGATTTATATTGAAGGAGTGATGTTCCGGTTAAACCTTATTTGATGTGCCCGAATGCTGTCAAAATCGCTCTGAATGAATTTTTTTTTAATATATCAAAACAAATGAATATTTTACCGCACTTTTGGTTTTTAGCAATGTTTACCATATTAAGATTTATGGAATTTTTAGCTTTAAGAAAAACTCTAGCATTAGAAAGTTGAAAATTTCACCTACTGCCAAAAATCCAGTTTTTGTTCTTGAACTGGGGGGGTTGACTTTTTATCCTTTTGGAATTTATTTTTTAACTATTTTTATTAGGTTCAAATAGGGGGGGGGGGGTTGCTTATTATGAATAATATCTTAAGTAAATGAACATTTACTTAAATGCTATTTGGTATAAATAAGGGTAGATAACACTAAGGCGTTCAATACCACTAAGGCGGCAGTCGCCTAGGCCCCCAAAATTCCACCTGGACGCCTAGTTGACGCCTTGACAACTATGCAATGTAACATGAAATAATTATGCTAGTATTGACCTAATATGAGAAAATCAACATATTATAAGTAAAGTATATGATATAAAATAGGTATATTCATTTAAAACCAAAAGCAATAAACATACTTCAACGTAAACTCGTGAAGTGTCAATAAAGCGTGCTGTTGCTCTGGACCCAAGAAGGAGCCTGGACGCCTTGACAACTATGACCTTTATAGAGGGACATACCTAAATTTTGTACATACTTACATATTTACATACATCAATATTGACTGACGCATGTAAATACATATATAAGATCTACACCTATATACATCTTTACATAATTTCACTCAGCAGACAATGACAGACAAGGCAGTTTTTTATTTCACAGTTCTCAGCATAAACAATACTACAAAAGTGAACCTTGTGGTGTCTTGCATGGATAGGAAGGACATCTAGGAATCACTTTAACTCAATAGCTTGTTTATGGCAATACAGAGAAGAGAAAAAGATATAAAATGTTTTGTAGATTAGAAGTATGTAACTCAAAAATATGATCTTAGGCCGGAAATTTCCGTAGTTGAAAACAAAGTCCAGTAAATTTCAGATTTTCAAGTGTTATTTAAGAATTAGTTTGGTCAAAATGTTGGCACTTTTGTACTACACCTGCTTGCTATTTCGTTATTCACCTTCACTTTCATGATGAATTTGGAAGTTTTTTTTTTTTTTGGGAATTTGGAAGTTTAATCATCTGGAAACCAAATATGCTTGTTCTCCTGATAGCTCGTACATATTTTCACGTTGTTTAATAGTGAAGTTGTAGACGTCAATGGATGTAATAATATATCTCCCTTTCCAAGGAAAGATCAACCAGGAGGCTGTCACAACTCCCTTGCTTTTCCTCTTCTGGTAAGAAAAAGGATTTCAGTAGAGGCACGGCCTTAGTATAATATACTGGCCTGTAGAACTATTAAAAAGAAAGACATAATTTCCATAAGCTATAGATATGAGAAGCTGAGACTCCGACATCACTGCTTCAGAGGGCCCACTAAGATATCTTGTCTTTAACCTTTTGGATCATCTTATCAGCAGGTTCTCTTGTACTTTCAAAAACTCTGAATTTCCTTGCTCTCCGTAGGTTCAAGGGACTGCTTCCTTTAATCTTTCCATCTGTTGGTTCTGCTTCAGACTATTCCAACAGTTAAGAAGGCATAGGCTAGTTGAGTCGCTGACATTCAGTGCCCTCATGATTTTATACTAGAATTCTTGAGCTAAAAACTGATGAAGCCTCAGATGGTTAATGACTTGTACCGTGGCAAATCAAAATATGCAAATAGAGGAAGATACTGCCCTAATGAGATGCTCTATAGTTGAGGTTATATCCTAGGCAGCTGTCCAAACAAAGGTTCTGCATTTGAAGAATCCCCTTTAACCCTTTTAAACATAAAAGGAAAACCAGGGCTGTTTTCTTTTGTCCAGAACTTGAAGTATGATATAAATGTAAAAGAGACCAAGCTCCGTGCTTATCCACTAAAAGAGATCGTTGTCTGTTTAGTTTTCTGATGGGGCCTGGTGGTGATTCATTTTTACATAAGTTTATGCATATCTAGTTTATTAATATAGACTATTGCAGGCTACAAATCTTTATTATTTGTCTTGATTATTTTATTAGGAGGGCTGCCATGGCAAATGAGGTGTCAAAGTTAAAGGAAGAAGTTGAAATGGTTAAGCAGAAAAATGCCAGGTCAGCTATTTTGTTTCTGTGTGGGCTGGTGTGCTAGTATGCTATTCTTATTCTTGCTCCTTTCATATGTATGACATTCTCGATAGTTACAGAGACATTAAATTATGATCCTTTGCAGTGACTGTCTCCAAACAATGTCTCCTGGTGCAAGAAATTCAAGGATTTTGGCACTTGAAAATATGTTGGCTACTTCATCAAGCACCCTTGTGTCTATGGCTTCACAACTGTCAGAAGCAGAGGAGCATGAACGTGTCTTCAGCAGTAAGGGCCGCTGGAATCAAGTACGGTCGGTTGCCGATGCAAAAAATGTGATGAATTATTTGTTCAACTTAGCATCCTCCTCAAGGTACTAATGTTCATTAAATACATCAGTTCAGAAACAAGGAACTTTTGATGTGGTAATGCAGGGTAATTTTATTCACTAATCACTTTGTTTCTGTAACATGCTATCTGCAACTTTCTTGGGTGTACACCTTGTCTTAGACAATATATTAGTGGTTTCAACTTATTTTCCTCCTGTTTTTATTTGATGATTAGTTTGATTACTGCTCTGGTTACCAGAGATAGGCATTTTTTAAAACTTTTTCTCGTCTGACTTTAGGATCTCACTTTGCCATCTCTAGAGTGATATACTGTAAATATCCTCCCTGTTCTTCAGAATGATGTGGAAACTAATAAAAAAACAAGGGTGGATTGAGTATCATTCTCAAATAGAAATCGTAGAATCTTGTTGAGTCCTTTGTGCCTAACTCTGTGCTGTTTCCTTTTTGTATGTCTGCCCTTGATGGCTTTATCAGGTGCATATTGCGAGACAAAGAAGTGGACTGCAAAGAGAAGGATGCTGTAATACGGGAGCTAAAGGAGAAGGTTGTCAGACTCACTAGTCTGGTCAAACAGATGGAAGCACAAAAGGCAGAACTTCTTCGTCAACAGGAGTTGCAGGTTAGTGGACTTTATTGTTATACACAGTTTTCTTATGATTTTCTGTATGTATCAGAGTACAACATTTTCTTTTAAAACTGATAAATAAAAAGGATTTATTATGAAAGAGAGAACCAGGGCACAATTTTTATGCTACAGAAATATCAAGAAGTGACTTGTTTACTATCAATCTATTATTACCCTCAAACTTTCCTCTCAATGTTTTCTCCTTACAAATGATTGTGTATATCAACTCAATTGAAATCCGTTTGTTCACTCCTTGGAGAAGCTTCTTATTTGTGTAGTGCCGTTTTGATGTATTCTGGTTTCAGGCAGTATATTTGTTTGGTTGTTGATGTATGGTAGCCCATCCTTTAGTCTATTTTAATTAAAATAATTTGACTTGGTATTTTCTATTGTTGTTACAGCATAGTTGTCATGGCATCTAGATGACCCTAGGCATTGGAGGAGGAAAAAACCAAGGCAAAACCTACAAGGCACATACGCATCAACTTGACAACTATGGTTACAAGACATGACCAGATCCTAGATTGTAAACTATGCTTCCTTTTTTTTTTTTTTTTTTTTAAAGAAAATAGCTACATACAACCATGGTTTGAAATTTTGACTGAAATATCAAAATTTCAGCCGCCTATTTTGGTTTTGACATTGGATGAAACCATATGGCATGTGAATCGAGGGGTCTTCAATGTTTTGGTTTTTTTTTCACGATAATGGACTTTATTTTGGTGCCGTCCCAGCCATTGCAGTGGTATATTTCGGTTTCAACCAGGGTTGAAATCCCAGTCGAAACTGAAATCTTGAACCTTGCTTACAGTTTATGCATGGAATATCAGGGGCACATTTGGGAAAACTAGAGAAGATAAAATAAGGAATGAATAAATTAAAGGTATGTTAGGTGTAGCTCCGATACATGATAAGTTTAGAGAGAATCATTTGAGGTGATACGGGCATTTGCAAAGACCTTTTAATGTGCCAGTAATGAGGAGCAGTGTGACTCAGATTGGAGGAGCTGAAATGACTTGGAAGTGGTGAGGAAAAAAATGCATGTATTAGGGTTGACAACTATAGCATTGAACGGCGAAAGAGGATCTATATAGCCAACCCCACTTAGCTGGGAAAGGCTTAGTTGAGCTAAGTTGATGATACAGTCAAGATTGCCCAATTGGACCTAAGAAGACTTCATTTTGGGCCGTGGATGGGTTCTATGGGTCTTGGGCTACGTGTTTGTTGTAATGCGCCTAATTTAAAACCCCTTACATGGGGTTTATTTTTGCATATATGAATAATATTAAGTCTTAATTTGCTAAGCTAATGGAGATTGAGTTAATTTATGATACTTATTAGCAAGTATAGAGTTCTATTTTGAGTCTATTAAGTTATTTTAGTGTGGGAGAGTGAATAGGAGTCCTGTCTGTGATAGTTTAGAGAATTTAAAAGCTTATATATATATGTAATACTGGCCCAATCAAATGACATTTAGTTTAGAAAATTTATGTAATACTGCTGTACTATGCACACGTGGATGGAGTCTCCTTTCCTGGCCGACTGCTTTTCTTCTACTCTTCTTCTTGCAGTTTAGGACTTATGGTTCCTATGCAACCAGGTGACATCTTTCCGTTACTCATCATTTTTTTTCTGCTCTTGATTTTTCTCCTGTTCTCCCTCTTGTTTTTCTATTCTTTTAAACGACTTCAATGCTATACAATTATTTTGTGGGTGGATAGTTCTGTTCTGCAAATCTGAATACCTGTGACTTATTAGAGTACTTGTAGATCTGAATCTGAGGTCTGATCATTGATCTCTTGATTATTTTCTGAGTTCTTGGAGTTAGCTTGAGATATAAGCAGTCTGGGTTTTATCTCTTTCTTGACCAGACTTTCAAGATTCTAATATCGATCAATAGATCTGATTAGACTATTTACTTGATCAGAATTTCAGAGTATTTTGACTGCTGGATTCCGAGATAATCATTCGTCTAATCTGCCCAAATATTTTGTATGGCTGCTACATTGGTCCTTGTCATAAACTGTAGTTCTTGCTTCCTGAGCCTTAACTGCATTAGTTGAGCATTTAGGCTCATGCAGTTTCACTTCTCTGGGTGATTTTGGGGGTGGTTTCTGGTTCTCTGGAGTGATTCCAACCAAAAGCATTCCAAGTGTTCTTTTGAATCTTTGCTCATTTGGAGTTTCAAAGTGAAAAATTTCCAAAAGTATTGTCTCCTAATTTTTTGTGGGAATCATTCGAATAATTATTTGTTTACCAGAATTAGATGTAAGAATTAATATGCTGCTTCTTTCTTCTAGAAGTCCCTTGAAAAGAGCCAAATTCTAAAAATGTCTTGGTGTTGCGAAAATGTGAACTAGTCATTAGACTTAGTTATGTATTCATCTGGTGGTTTTGACTAGTCAATCTATGTATGTCAAGTATTCAAACTTGGCATCAGCTAATAGCAAGTCATTAGTGGACTTACCAGGTTGACTATTTTGATATGATTTTGACTTCCTGTAGTAACTTGATATTCTGGTCCTTTCTGTGTTGTTTCCCTTTGTTCTATGTAGCCAACCCCATTTAGTTGGGTAAAGGCTGAGTTGCATTGAGGCAACAGCTAGTCAGCAAGCAATCAGCTAGGCATGAAAAGATGATTAATCCCATGATAATTATAAAATATTATTAACCATTTGAGATCAGTGCATGCGAACAACGTATAGTGGAAAATCATAATACACCATGAGCACTGCTGAGTGAAATTTTATAAGTTTCTTTCTAATTGTATGGATGAGAAATTAATCTATTTTGCATCATTGTAGCTTAGTAAAAACAATAATGTCCTTAGTAAAGTTCAAATCTTTAGTACAGATTGAATGTTAATGTTGTTGGTTTGTTGATTTAAGACCAGAAATCTGGATCTACCATGAGGTGTAATATTAACCAATATTCTGAAGCACATCTCATCCACCACCGAGTTTAGAGTACAGGTTGACAGATCACCTAGCCAACCAACAGATCCACAGTTGGGTGGAAGATTTCTTTTAAAGTAATGAACAATGTTTTAACTCAGCTGAAGCTGTGCAATAGTGGCTGAATGTGTCTAATGCATTACGTATGTTTAACTTTTCTATTTACAAATGGATCATAATAGGTCCAAGATGGTGGGTTGTTAACTGTTTGACCCATCCTGACCCCGAGTCAACAGGTCACTGACAAGTTGGTGGGTTAGGTTGGTAAACCCGTTTTACTGACCAGGTGATTAGTCTACATGTTCGGCCTGCTGTTTGCGTTCCAAGCTGGGTCTCAAAATACTGTAGCATTTAGCAACAAAAACAGTATGTCTAGAGCTAAACATCTTATAATGAAATATAAGTGTACTAATTTTCTTTGACGTTCAAGGAAACCTTTAATGTATTACTGTTCTTGCTCTTACATAGTGTACACGCATTGCCAATCGTTATCAATATCTTCTCCATGGATATCTGTACAGCTCTTCATTGAGAAAATATCGTCATCTGTTAAGGTACAAGGATCGCAGCTGGTAAGGGCCTTCGCTGGTTGCTGCAAGGTCTTGGGATCAAATCCTGCCTTCACTTCTCCCCTTTCACCTCCTCCACTCCCCCCCCCCCCCCAACACGCACTCACACAAAATAAATAAATTAAAAAAAAAAAAAAGCATGCTGTTTGGAAATTGGCATTTTATTGGGTATTCTTTGCTCTAATCTAGTTCATATTTTCTTGTTCATTATACTCCATTATACAGTAAGCTGACTGGTATTTTGGTTTGCACTGCAATCTTAAGCAGAGATTGACTTTGAAGAACACCATGGAGAATTTATCAAATTTTGGGGTCCAAATCCCGAGCACTAGGGATGGGCATGTGTATGACCTGCGCAAGGTACCTTCCTCATTATTACTAGGGTAATGTGGGTTATTTATGAGAATGTTTTCTTATTATCAGATATTCATACGTCAAGTTGTCCATCTATAATAACAAAAAGCATACTTTAGTTGGCTACCATTGGCTAGATTTTATTTAATTAGTTATTCTCATCATGGTTATGATCCTTGGTATGTATAAACTGAACACTATCATTTGCTTTGCTCAAGGGGCCCCGGAACTCCATTGTCTTTAGCAGCAGCAGAGTTAACAACGAATTGTTGGAGGACATGGACATGTCTGAGTCAGAAGGCTCTGAAACTGAGGCCATTGATGATGAGTGGGTGAACTCTGAAAAACGACCTGTTAAAAGGAGGGCATCTAGAGCTCGTCTATTAGTAGCATCCCATCCTGTAGATATCCGAATTCCAGAAAATTTGAGCCCAGAGTCCCTGAGTGGGGAAACAAACTGTAAATTTGTGAACCCTTCGTCAGGCATATGTTGCTCCTGTTCTAAAAGCTCCTTGTGCAAAACTTCAAAATGTGAATGCCGGGCTGCTAGCGGCACATGTGGGGAATCTTGTGGGTGTAAGCCGACTAAGTGCTCAAATAGAGAGGCTGGTGTATTGAACAAAGAAGTGGGTGACCAATCTCTATCAGAAAGAGCTGAAGGTGGCATGAACAGTGCTGACACTGGTGAAATTGGGAGGACTAATGTTCTTGCATCACATGGGGCAATGCTTCTTCAGAGTGCATTATCTGAGAAGCCTGTTGAGGTAAATGAAGATCGTGGGGCACAGAGGAAAGCGTTGTCTGACATTGGGAACACACTGGTATGTAGTTTCACCTTTAATTGTTTTTGTACTTAAGAGTTTTGACCATGCAACCAGGAAACTTTGTTTTTTTTTCCAAATTTTGCAGTGTCAGACACCACATGGGTACTGGACACAAATACTAACACTATGGTTTCTGTAAAATTCTTTACAATGGAGACAGACAGCATATTGGTTTGCTTTTCCCATGATCTTTGGAATTAAAGAGAATCTTGTTGGTTCCTCGTTTTATATTAAATTGAATTTGCACCAAAGATGCTACCAACACATAAATGACTAGAGAATCAGAGATATGATGATGGCAACTCATTTCGGAAGACGACTCTCTTATATTTGCAACCATGAACTTTTTGAGCTTTTTACATATTGATTTCAATGTCATTACATTCCATTCAGAATTTGTAACTGAAGTAATTGGACTTACTTTTGTTTCTCATTATTTGTGTACACCATATGACTTCTTTGGGCTTCTCTTGGTCACATGCAGGCCAAGCCAAATGCACCAAAGCCAGACCGAAGAAAAAAATGGCGAAAATCGGTCATTCAACTTGTTCCGGAAGCTCCACCTTCCAGCCTACTGGAGAGCACTGAACCCCCATCAAAGCCTGAGAACAGTCTGGTGGAGCCAGAAGTTCCTCTAAAGCTACCACGTGCAATGAGGCCACCAACGGTGAATAATAATCTCTTGAGAGAGAGGAATTCCAACCAGGCACATGAATCCATTGCTAACAAGGATGTAATAGAAATGGTTGCTCCAAGAAGTCCTCGACAGGCAAGGAACTCAGAAGTTAAAGAAAACCATGGAGTCTAACTGACGTTAGTCATTTGTTATTAATGTTAAAATCCATCATTCTAAGATCATTACTACTAACAGCCTGACATGTTACCAGGAAATTTTCTGGTGGATCCAGGGAAGTGATTGTGGGATTTGAAACTTGTATCCATAGAGGATTGACCAATGTCTCTGTCAATCCTCTTGATCAGGTTTTTATCTGTTTAGGAATTGGAAGGTGGCATTCATTTTTTTATTACTCGTTGCTTTTTCTTGCATACTTGAGATATCTTCCTAGATACAAGATATCCTAAGGATTTCTCCTGTGGTTTGGGTATGACAGTAATTTTTTTGGGGTGGGGAGGAGGAAAAATGAAAACCAGAAAAGAGAAACGAGAAATATGAATGTGGGGTTGGCTCATGTAATCAATTTTAGCAAATTAAGAGGACGAACAAGTTCATACCGCAGTTTGAAGTATGTAAGTGGAAGTTGTGGAAAATAATCGCCCACTGCACACATGGGCGGTGCTGCACCGCACGATGCGGACAGCACCCCCAGTAGTACTGGGGGTGATAAAGGTCCGGAATTTGTGCATCAGTTGAGATGTTAGCAACAAATTGTTTCGGAATTTCAGGATCTTTTCTCACTGTTGACTTTGAAGTGTCTCTTTTATCATGTGATATGAATCATGCTCACATCCATACCCTGTTCTTCAGAGTTGGCAAACCATTGGGCCAGTTCAAGGCCTGGTGCCTTTGGTAATGACTGATCGGCCAACTAGACCTAACTCAGAACCTAGTGGGTTTTTTTTTTTGAGTAAATTATGTCACCCTCTGATTTTTTTAAAAACTTAAATCACCCCCTCTATAGTAATTATATTAGCCTGATGTTAGTTATTGGTATGAAAGGATTATTTTACCTTTATACTAAAACATTAAAATTAAATTTATAATACTATCCTTCCTTCATCTTCAACTTAAAATATCCCACCCTTTTCCTGTAACTCCGTTGGCAGCCACCGCCACTGCGCACTTCATGGGGAAACGGTGAAGATTGAAAGAAACTTGTGACTCTTCTCCTTTTTCTTTTCTGCGGTGAACTCCCTCTGTTCTTTCTCACCAAATCAGAATCCTACTAACTGCTTAGCTCAAGCTGAAGAGAGCAGGGAGAGAGAACGGAAGGCAATGGTATTAGTGAACATTGTGACTTACGGAATTGGGGAATTGGGTACTCTGTCCAAGTTGCTATTGAGACACTCGACAAAACTGAAAACGCTGAAGGACACTGCCCTCTTATCCTATACGATAGATTCCCCAATCCCCAAGACCAAGTGCCTCGTTTTTGAATCTGTGTTATTTCCACCGTAAAACTGAAAACCAAAACCCAGAAAACCGCCCCTGGGTTTCTAATTTCCCTTCTCATTCATTAATAAAACAACCTATAAATATATCCAATCATCCAGATCTTTACTCTCATTTCACAAACCGCAGTCATAAATTCTCAGATTCCCCCGCTAAAACGATCCCTCCGATTTCAAAGAAATTAATCATCCAAACCCTCTCAATGCCCATTTCTCGCTTGACTCTCTCAAATATCCATCTCATCCATCTTCATTAATTTTTATTCTCTGGTAACCATCTTCTTTGATCTACTTTCTCCTTGTTTTGATCATTGATTAGATCTTAGTTGATCATCAATGGAAACCAAGATTGTTACTATTGATTCATACAAGCCCGCCTGCAATGACATGGGCAGTATCCCTTCCTCTGGCGTTTCAATCGTCCAAAACTCGATGGTACCGTCTTTGGTAGCTTCTTCCGCCGCAACCATCGCTTGCTGGCTGTGGAGCTTCTTCATTGTGACGATGTGCTGGTCGGAGAGCTGGCCGATGTAATAGGGGTTTGTTTAAGAAGAAGGTTGAAGATGAAGGCGATGTTTGAGTTGCAGGTCATGTGAGGAAGAGCATTGATTTTAGGGTTTTTAAATTAAGGATAAAATAGTAATTTTACACTGGTCAAGGGTAGTTTAAGGATTTAAATTTATTTAACTGACTGACATCATCACTTAATAACATAAAACTAATGTTAGGAACTAAGTTATCATTGTATGATCTAAATCAGGGGGTGATCTGAGTTTCGATTGAAAACCAAAAGTGATGTGTAATTTATCTTTTTTTTTTAATTATTCTTTTGACAAAAACTCAAAACCTAGTGGTGATCAGGCCAATTGGTGTCTTCTTATGCTTTATTGATAATTATACTTTTCAAAAATAACTTTTGTTTTCCTTTTCCAATCAAAGGGATTAGTTTACGAAGTAGTAAAGGAAAATTTAATAATTTGATTTTGAATGTTTTAGAGTTTGTTGCATTGTACAACAATTTCCGTTCTAGTATTGATTTGATTTCCCTTCCCTAACCTATGCGAGAAGAGGTCAATTGGGTTGATGCTGAAATGGATCAGGAGGAAGTAGGGGTGTCAGTGGTTTGGGTTTTCAAAAACCCCAGCTTAGCCCTAAGTTCTTTTAACACAGCCTCAGCTCCAGCCCAACTCTAATGGATCTTGATTGGATTGGGTTGGGTTAGCCTTGATTGATCCAGTTAGTCCCTAATATTGCCATTTCAGGATCGGGCTAGCCCTTGGTTACTCTTGCATTTTACTATTTGTGTTCCTGTATGCAGTAATGCACTAAAAAAAAGAAAATAAAACATCACCAACACCAATCTTTCTCAAGAAAACATTTTGTTTTGGTAAGAATAAATCAAGAAAGCATAGATCCATGAAGAGTGTGAGTGGTGTGGATTAAAAAAATTAAGTATTGGTGGTGTTTGTATTTATTTATAATTGATTTATGGGAAAGAGAATGCTACTTGGTCGCGTGCAGTGTGTGGTTCTTGCGCCTAGACACAAGGCTGTGTGAAATGACCGCTGTATCCTCAAGGATTTCTGCCTTTTCATAGGGTGCATCGATCATTTTGCACGGCCGTGTGTCTAGGCACAGGAACTGTGCACCACACCTGACCAGGTAACATTCTTTTCCCTTTCGTTTATATACATTACACAACGGGTCGATCAAGTTGGGCCAGGCTCAACCTAAGATCTCAGCCCAAGTCCGACCCAGCCAGGCCCGCCCTGCAGGCTGAAAGGTTCAGCCCAAACCCTGTCTGGAATCGGGGTGGGCTAGGGCGTGTTCTGGTTGACCGGGCCAATTTGACGTCTGTAGGTGGAAGAGAACATCTCAAGCCCCAGGCAGTTCAAAGGCTATGCTTCTCATTCTTTGCTCCCCATTGGATCCTCCATGCACATTTTCTATGCAAAAGCTCAGCCCTAAGCAACTCATGGTTCACGAGTGATTTGGGACGGTTTAAAACTATAATTGTAACAGGCTAATGCACAATGCATGCCAATTTACCAACCCCACCCCCCCCCCCAAAAAAAAAAAAAAAAAAAAAAAAAAGGAGAAAAGAATGCTACCTGGTTGCGTCATGCGTGGTTCCTACACCTAGACACAGAAGCGTGCGGAAATACCATCTTGGCTCCCATGAAAACAAAAAATGGCATCTGAGGTTATGCCTCTGTGTGTGATCTCATTGGCCCATGCGCTGGTGCGGGCAACCCCAGACAGTGATATATAAAAGGACCAAAACAAGGAAACTTCTATCCTTTTTTTTGGTGCGAGGGGGGGGGGGGGTGGGGGTTGGGGTCTGGTACGGTTAAAAAGAAAGCAATGTTGAGACCAGACACATTCGACTCATCAATTGGAGACCATAACAGGATTATGTAAAGCGTTATGTGAACTTCACAATACTATCATACACACATTTAGTAGTTACTCCCGTTTTGTACAGTCACATCTCAAATCAAATTCGTGGCCACCAGATCTATTATTTACATAAACTCGCAGAAGAGGGAGGCTCCAAGGTTTCAAATTCTTCAAAAGAAGAAATGAATTCAAGACAAGAATCAACCAAAAGAAACATTAGTAATCATACAACAATGGTACTCATACAGAGGGATCCACAGGACTCTAACTTCCTTGCCCATTGGCTGAGGTTGACAACTTGGATGGTCCTTCACTACCTGTAGCATGAAAGTTGTCTCAAGACCTCTCATTGAGGAGCAATTCTTCAAGCTCCTCTCTTCGCCGCTCCAATTCCTGTACCATCCATGGATGAGTCTTATACCCAAACCGTAAGCAAATTACATTAACACTTACAAATCCAGATAGTTCAGGCATTTATACAACATGCATCCTATGATTAGATAAGGACAGTATTTTGGGATCATACTTGTAAATGTAACAATTCTGGGAGAGAAATCACATTCAGCCTACGGCCCCATACCTATGATCAGGATGTACAATGAGTCCTAATTCCCATGATTTACTCCATGTTTATCGCAGAAGCGGCAAAGGATGAGGCCTTACAAAAGCATGGCTTGCACCATATAACTTCTCCCTCCCTTTCCAATAACAAGAATCTTCTACTATTCGGATTCCTTGGGATCTTTCCTATTGGGATTCCTGATTTTCTTTGGTCTAGGTGTCTATGGAAATTGTGGTGCAGATATATTTAAGTCGAGGGGATATGGATCATTTGGTTGGAGTGCACCAAGAGGATTTTTCATGGAACTTGCATGGACCGGTTAAGATATTGAACACTGATGTTAAGGGTAGCTTGGTTGACGTCTCCCCTCTGCTTTCATGGTATAACTAGAGCATATACTCTGAAAGAGTGAATCCCTTTTCTCAGAGTATTGTTTGGTTTTGGAAGTCCCCTCCTCCTGAACTCATTAAGACAGTAAATTTGATAGATGCTCTACTCTCTGGGGCCAGCTGGAGTGGGAGGTGCTCTAGGATAAGCTTGGGAACATTACAGTGATTTACACGAGGCCAATAGGGAAATTTGACCCCTCAACTGTTCGGTTGTGGAGGGTGATTCTGTGATTCAGTGGATGACCACTCCACAATGACCCAAGGCTCAATCATTTAATAAAGGTGAGCAAGATTCTTGCCTCATTTATAACCATGTTGTTCCGGTAGAGGCCTAGATCTGTAATGCATTATCAGATGAACTTGCCAAGGATGGAGTTCAGAGAGTCAATCTATATTTAGTCTGTATCTCATATTGTACTTTGGTGTATTCTTCATTATTTCATTAAATTTATTCATTGAAAAAAAAAAGGAAAAAGAAAAAGAAAAATGTACTAATCTTCCTCTTATGGCAATAGTCAATGCTCACTAATATTTTAAACCTGGAGAGAAGTCTGATCAAAATAAGAAGTAATTTTCAAGTTGGATCATTGCGATTTGCAATAGGCTGTCTAGATCACTCTCCCAACTGTGAGGGTTGGTGGCTCAAGCCAATTTTGATGGTCTGAAATTCGACCAAATGGTCTAGGGTCCAGTTGTCAGGTCAAAAGTCCAATAGATTGGTGACTAGTCTGGTCTGTATTTGTGGACTTATTTTAAGATCCTAAAGTCCTTCTGTATATCTGATCAGTGCTTCCCCTCCCCTTGCCTTACTACTTTTAGACGGTTGATTTTAAATGAGAACAGTTCTATAAAGGTAGCTTTTTCTCAATAAGCATGAACATCCTAAAACTTACAAATAGAGAGTGCAAACAAACCTACAATGACAATTTCTGAAATGTAAAATAAGAATCCTGGCTGAAGCCTAGGTTAAATCAAATGTCAACCACTGGACGTTATAAAATTAAGTAGGTTCTCATTACCAATAATATGGAAGCAAAATCACATCTAATCCAAAAATGGAATTCGAGCTCTATTTATTTATTAGTGATGAATGAATGAATATGATTTTATTTATATTAGCAATATCACACATGGCTTCTCAAACTATGGGTTAAATGAAAGCTTACTTCATGTGCTCCCCCTCCCAAAAAAGATAAGAAAGAAAGAAAGAAAGCATACCTCCAGATCTTTAACTGCTTGCTCTCTTGAAATTTCTTTTTTCTGGCGAGCACGTTTAAGAAAACCAATGCAAAGGATACCCTGGGTGTAGATAGTCAAAGTCAAGCAAAAACTGATGTTGTCTTCATCTTGTCATCTTACAAACAACAACTCAACTAAAATATGACATCTATATAAATCAAGAGAATTCACATACATAGACGCAAAGAGAGTGAGCAAGTGAGAGAATTTGCTGGCTAATTCAGAAAATCTCTATATGGTGTTTGGGATAGTATAAAGGGAAAAAACCATTTTTGAGAAGCCCATCCTTATCTTGCCACTTGGAATGAAGATGTGGCAATTCCGACTATTGGGTAGATAGTACATGGTCTGAATTATTCACTCGTCAAATTTCAGAGCCTAATTCAATCGAATACCCTCCCACATATTGGCATGCATGCCTACGGTACTCTAACCACTATCATGCACTCTCCCTTAGTCCTGAATTTTAAACCTCTATTTTTCCACTGGCCAAATTATGTTTGGGCTGAAAATGTACTTGTGAGCAAGGAACCTTGGGGTCTACATGTCCACAAAATTTGGGCTCCATTCAAGCTTCCACCTGGTAGATATTTGGGTCATATTAATAAACATATCAAGGGTGGGGGGGGGCGTTCAGAAAAAAATTACCCTAGGATCATATACAGAAAATTTGTTGTTACAACCTTGTGATGGGGCATTACACCCTAGATAGTGCAGAATGGAGGAACAGGAT
Source organism: Telopea speciosissima (assembly GCF_018873765.1). Taxonomy (NCBI): domain Eukaryota; kingdom Viridiplantae; phylum Streptophyta; class Magnoliopsida; order Proteales; family Proteaceae; genus Telopea; species Telopea speciosissima. Next base: position 20,439,420 of record NC_057919.1, on the reverse strand, counting down.
TTGTGTTCATGACCTGGAAAAGTTGGGGGTAAAGCTAGTTGAGTTGTCATTGGGGGTAGGAGACGAAGACGAATCTTACCGAAATAGTATAGATCACACCACATCCAAGGAGCAGATAGCTTGCTATATTTTGACCCAGCACTAGGTCTTTCTTCTCTCCAGTAGTATCAGGGAAAGCTCTTGTCATGACAGCTACACTGAAAGAGAATAATCAAGGCATTGCATTTTAGACCACAAACTACTAGATGGAAAAGATTTTAACACCTTTAAGGATAAAGGTTTTATCAGGAACTAATACACTCCAAAAACTAAAACAGAAATGTTACTGTAACAACAGACATACAAGATCTGCAGCATGCCCCTCCCAGCACAATACTCCAATATCTGCAAAGTTAGAGTTGAGTTTGTTAACAAGCGTGAAGGAAAAAGGTTAAATAGTTCAGGAATATAAGAGACTATGTCCACAGAATATCAGAGGTATAATCGAACATGTTTGTGGCTAAAGGATGAGATTTATAGGAATTTAAAAACCACCCATGTTTTCCTCTCCAAGTATGTGATTACCAATTGTTTTTGCCTATTTGGTAATGAGGTGCTAGGTGCCAAGGTCAACAGACAGCAAATAATGTGGCCACGCTCCATATAGTAGGCTGATGTGGCTTCTTAACCATTGGAAAATTTATTTTATAGCTTATATGAAAGAGGTTATTCAGCAATGACTTCCAATTCTGTCCTTAATGGTCCGGTTGCAAATATAGTGTCAATAAAAACCCATCAATCATTGCAACTGTAGAAACAATATAAAATGATCCCTAACTTTTCCATTGGCTTAAGACAAAAGGTTCTTGCAACAGCCTTCCTCTTAAGCAAAAGTATGAATCACTAAATAAAATTTGGATAAGATAGCCTATGGTGGTCATGTGAAAGAATTCTTTCTAGGTGCACCTAGTGTGACAGTACCACATCTTCAATTATGGATGACACAACTGCAAAGCATGCTCAATTAGACAATTAGATGCATCCTTAGATGATTTCAGGTCATAACATTAATTTCTTTAGAGAGGTTTTGGATTTAAAATGGATATGGGAGACCTGCAGCATGCTTCGATGTAAACTCAAAGGCTTTTCCTTCCTTCATTGCAAAATATAGTTTGGAGCAAGCTATAAGGAAGCCACAATCTGGGATCTTCCCTTACAAATATCTTAAAAACCATATCTTCATCAAAATTGGTTACCTCTCAAAAGGTGGTAAAATTACTCATAAGTACTCTAAGTAATAGTGTAATATGACCCTTGCAAGTCTTCCTACATATTCCCTTTCCCTCTGCACAGGCCCTGCTTCTGTAGTGAAAAATAAAAGGAAATCAGAGATGTACCAGAGGAGCTTCTCTTTGAGAGGGTGTGGAGATCACTTCTAAATACAACTTTGGGAATTGAAAGTGATATGCAAACAGTAGAGACTTGGCAGACAGGGCTTTAAGCTAAATTGTCAAATGAATAAAGCTCTTCTTGATGAATGGCTTTGGCGATAAGGTCATGAAAGGTAAACCATAATGAAGGAGTTATTGGAGAATGGTTGAGACAGAAATAAGTAAGTACCATCCACAGGAAAGAGTTTGCAAGGGCATTACAAAAGCTACGAAGTATTTAATAAAGGTATTCAAGCATAAGGTAGGAATAGCCCGAAGCCTTTCTTGGAAAGATTATTGGAGTGACAAAGGTCCTCTAAAAGTCAACTTCCAGATATTTACTTGCAGGTTTCCGACAAGGAAGTTTTCTGAGTATGTAGAAAGCGTTAGGTACTTTGTTGTTCCACATTTATGCCCGCCATCTTAAAACGAGGAAATCTTGATACAGGGGTCAGCCAATAGCAATTTCAAAATTCGAAAAACCTTCAAAATGGTTTGTCAATAATAGAAAAAAAAAAATGAATTTCCATTTAAGTGAAAAAAACTCACTCCCCAGAACTTGTAAATGAATCCCCATTCTGTTTCCGCGACAACAACAAAAATTGCAATAGCAACAGCGTAGCAGCGGAAAATCCCATCGAATATCTACAACAACAAATGATCTGACATGAAAATCAAAATCAACAAAAAGAGACGTTACAAGGAAAAGCTAAAGATCTTTTCTTACATCGGATCCATTCTTGAACGATCTGACAGCGGAGAGAACATTGACGAGAATGCATAGAATGGCCGTTAAGGAAGTCACGACACTGAAGATTCTGCAGACGATCAAGAAAGGGTCCGTTCTTGACCTAAGTATGTCAGAAGCTCTCTTCGAGTTCTCAGCATTTCCGTTGCCGTTCCTCGGCATCGTAGAATCTAGAATGAGGGTTTTTCCCGGTTCAGAATTCTCGTCATTCAAGTTTCCGTAACCCTAGAGTTGTAGAACTTTTCTACTCTTTCTCGTCGAAGGTCCTCCCTCTTCTTCGATTCTTTCTTTCTGTAGTACTCCAAGTCCAAGATGGCTTCGCTAGAATTTTTTCTTGTTTTTTTTGGCTTTTGGTGCTTCGAGAGAAGCCGAAAGCCACAAAGAGTAGTAGTTGTTGTTTCTTCCTGGAGGGAGGCTAGAAGCGCGGGATGGATTCTTTACCTGCCGTTCAAAGAAATAGTTGGACATGACACGTGTTGATTTTCTGTTGATACAAGTGGACATTACGAAGCTTTGTGCTCTCTTCTTCGTCTGTGTTGGTGAGGTCGGTGGTGTTACTTTCAGTTGGTTCCTTACTTGAGAGTTCGGAGTATTCAAAAGAATGTTGACTGACCGTTGCTTGTCTGCCATCAGCAAGGACTCTTTGTTCAGTTACGGTCAAAGACAAATATAACCTTGAGCAGTGTTTGGTTAGCAAAAAAAGAAAAGAAAGCAAAAAAGGGAGTGTTCTGTGGGGGAGCGCAGGAGGAATTTTTATCCTCTCCTGGTACAACACCGTGTTGTACTGCATCGTGCGACGGTTATAGAGGCCATATGCACCATGTGGGGTCCATTGTGCCACATCGCCTCTGCAGCTCCGCACGATGCAGTACAACACCGTGTTGTAACAGGAGACGATAACGATTTGCACAGGAGTCATTCGCACATGGCAGCTAATGGGAGTGGGTGCGGACATCTGGGGATGGGATTTCTACCTTTCATGTGGTTGGGGCTGTCATTTCACCCTTATTATGTCTGATGTGGCCTAGCCATGGTCTCTGTGTCTCCCACGAAGAATTTTTCTTTAAAAAAAAGTATAAAAAAGAAAAAAATTGAAAAGAATTGAGAAAAATTAAGAGAAAAAACAAAAACTCATCGTTGGTGGTTTTATCACTATTTTATTCTTATTTTATTTTTTTTCCCATTTTTATTCATCACTTGTCAAAACAAACAGACTTTATCACAAAAGAAAAATGTCTAAACAAACAGACCCTATAGTTAGGGGGTAACAACACTATGTGTTGCGAAATACTCTACTATAGTTAGGCCAATCAAACCAAATCTCATTACAACTCCCAAGAGTTCCCGGAAGTTCATGCATCTAATCAATAGGCTAGTGTTACTTTAGATTCTGATTTTTTTTAGTGAAAAAAATCTTCATCAAACTAAGAGAAGCAACGATTAACAATATCATGTGTAGAAGGAAAGAAATTTCAGATTTCTCTATTAGTGACATTGTTTTGCAAATCTAAAGAAATATGAGGGTATTCTTGAAATTTTATAAAAAAAAATTGACACTTCTGTGACTCAGTCTTATGAAATATTTATCCCATTTCGTAGGAAAATGATAAACAAATAGGACTCCTGGATACGAAAATTAATGTTATTCCCTTTTTTTTTTTTTTGTTTAAAATCACTTTATTATCCTTGTCATTCACCTCTCCAAATGAATGACCCAAATTTTCAATTTCTCCCTCCCCCCTCCAACCCACTCCCTGCTAAACAAGCAGGCCCTAAATAGCCTAGCAGGGGACAAGACAATGGCAATATATAGTTTGATACAACCTTTAGAATTCAACATCAAGTAGCCTTGAGGCTTAGGTCTTATCACTTCCTTGAAATCTGAACTAGCACACTATACCATTCGGTTACAAATTGGCTATTGATACAACCAATTGTCTTTCTATGACGGGTAATCATTCTGATCTAAGGGGATTTATGTTGGAATAAATTACATTTGAGGTATCTAACGTTTAAAGAAATTATGTCTAGCGTACTTATTTTTTTTAATTAAAAAAGCATATTCATTAAGCAAAGAAATTGAGGAAAAAACCGGATGGTCAAGAAAATATTATACTTCATAAACATTATGTTTAGAGTACCTCATGTTACATAAATATTACCTCATGTTACATAAATATTATGTTTGAGACACCTTATGTGAAATAGATAATATGATTGGGATACTTCTTTTTTCATATTTCAAATTATACCCATAGATATTTATATGTGGTTTTTTTAACTCTCCTTTCTTGTTGATATGAAGTGAGAGCAAGAGAGAGGGGAGAACCACCTTAGGGATTAGACCAAGAAGCTCTTTAATCCCTCAAACAACAATCTCTTGTAGTCTACCTACAGTCCATGTCCAACTATGGCAACAAGTGGAAGCAGATTGCCTCTAAAGTCTCTAGCCGCGTAGCCAAGTGACTCGGCAAGTGGTGAGATGTGTTCAAATAGAGACAACTGAAACAACAAGAAAACCCATCAATCGTACCTCTCCCCTCTTTTTACCTCTTCAAATTCTTCAATCCCAAACCTTTCAGCTCCATTAACAATTTCACCAACAACAACCCGTCTTGTGGCTTCATCTAAAAAGGTCGTACCTAGTGTTCAAGGCTTCCCGCATTTAGCAGGGTCTAGGGAGGATTAAATGTACGCAACTTTACCCCTGTTTCTAGAGAGGCTGTTTTTAGGACTTGAACCCGTGGCCAAGCGTTCAGCAAGTGGGCAACTGACCAACGTGCCAAGCACGATCTTCTTGTCGCTTCATCTAAACAAGGCAAATACGATCGTAGTTGGACTATAGCTGATGTTGTTGTCATTGTTGTCAACACAGCTAGTTGAACAACACACTCGCAAATGGTATAGTGAGCAGAAGAATGACAGTGATACAGTTTGTTTGGGTACCAGTGACCAACATTTCTAGAGGCTGTGGAAGTGTACTAATTGAATTGGTGTAGTTGTATTCATCAAATAGATCAGACATAGATTGGATCGTGTACTAAAGCTTCTGGGCATATGTGGCAGTTTTTGGAAGTGTCTAATAGTATTTTATGATATTTGACAGGCTAAAAGTAGTAGAGATGTAGATGAATAGTCGAAATTCGTTTCCATATCCGTGTCCGTATCTGTTTAGCAGTATCCGAATCCGTCCGAAAGCTAAACTGATACGGATAGGCTATAGCTATCTGAAAAGCTATATTTACATGTAAACAGATAAAATATCCGATCCGTATCCGTTTAGCACTATCCGAATCCATCCGAAAACTAATCGAATGCGGATATGGATATAACACTATCCGAGTCGAATCCGATCTGTTTGCATTCCTAGCTAAAAGCAATAGGGTTTTGGTTCATGTCAATCCATCTTGAAATGATCAATTACTTAACAGAAGTCTTCGTTGCTCTCTTTATCCACAGTGCTTTATGTGATTGATTTGAACTCCTAATCAGTGAGGATCATCATTAACTCCCCACTTCCTACTAACCACCATCCTAAAGTCTTACGTCTCTCCTATTTCAAATGGTCAAACATACCCTCTCCTGCCAATGATTCATAATCTCAGAACAGATCAGCCAGATTCGATTGGTATCGGTCGAAATCGATCCATTCAGGTCTTATTGGATCGTTCCTTAAATAAGATAACTCGGTTGGATCAGCCGATTGATACTTGCCATTTTTTTACCAATATTTTAGGGATTTTCATTTTCTTTTCTTTTCTTTTTTTTTTTTTTTTTTTTTTTTTTAAATTTGACCGATTCATATCAATTTTACATATTTTATTAATATTTTTGACCAATCCAAGCCTGATCTAGTAAAACGTAGACTTTGACCAATTTTTACCAAACCAAATCAGTATCAACCATGGAATCAAAACTCGGTTGAAACCTGTCGAAACCGTCGAGACAACTCGGTTTCTACAGGTTCTAAGACGAGTTGAGCCTGTACTTTTAAAAATCCCCGATTTCGACATAGTTTCGACATGATTTTGGTCGAAACCATTAGGAAACTATCGAAACCGTGGCTGTCATTTCATTTTTCAACGGTTTTTCAATAGTTTTTGAAGAATAATAGTACACAGACATCTGTGTCGACTCCACCTTACACTCTCGGTGAACTCTTCCCTAAATTGAGATATCTTGGACAAGTTGATGATGGGGCTTATCATTGAATAGTAATGGACTATCAGACCAATTGGTCCCATAACATGTCATGGGATACATATCTTGTGCATTCCAAAGAACGGCTTCGCAATCTTCAGTGATACGCTGCTCGTGGATTAAACCCACTAAGAAACTCTGCATGGAATTGAAGAGGGACATTTTAATGTTTTATTTGGATTCAATGTATTATTCAAGGTTCAAGTACTTTATAATTATGTGAACTAATTATAAATTTATAATATCACTGTAATGTCTGTATCGTATCAGCGTGTATGTTAGTAAACTTAGGTCAATAACCACAAGTATTATTTTCAATGATTTTTTTTGTCAATATAATTCATGGATTGTGTTTAAAATGTGAAAAATAGACAACCTGCAAAAAAAATCAAACCTAAAAAACCTTATTTTAGAGTCGAAACCTTAGTTTCCCCATCAATGGAAAAAAATCCCAAATTTCAATTGAGATATAATCGAAATCAAGACGAACTCAATTTCTGACTGGTCGAAACCTCGTCGAAACCCAAGTTTTAGAACCTTGGTATCAACCATGACCAATCCCAAGTCTGATATTTGGATTTTGAACCTTGCTCCTGCCCATCCGTAAGCCACGATCAAAAGAATCCCTTTCACCATGGCTTAAGGAAAACTCGAACCACAAATTAATACTTGACAAATGGAACATCCTGTATCTAGGTACTATCCCAATATTTTTTTCTGTGCAAAGGTTATGGAAATTTTCCAGCTAGCTAAGCGTGGAAACTTTTGCGCCACATAAAAAGCTAACTGAGCACTTCTCTTTCATGAAAAAAGATCCTTCAAATAAAATACCACTAATGACAAGCTTGCATGTCTTGATACTAAGGACATGTTTAAGGACCCAGTGTCTCTGCACCAATGGTAAAAATAATCTTTTTCATCTACTTCATCTGACATCTGATTGGACTAGAGTAGATATTTCAAACCATGAGGAATGACCGATAAGTTGGGAGAAACCAGAATTCAGTTATAGCATCAGATCACCCTTGGTGAAGTGAAACTTAATCCTAAGTCTACAATCCAAAGAAAGAACCACTCAACATTTCCTATAATGAAACCTGCCGGCTTGAAGGTGACAGTAAGGCCGCAACGCAGCTAGTAAGGGCCTCAGCTAGTTGTAGTCAGGTTTTAGGATCAAATCCCACCTTCACTTCTTCCCCTCTCCCCCAAAACCCGTCCAACTACGTCACCAACCCCAAACCCCACCCCCCCACCCCCGAAGAAAAACCCGCATGTTTGTCCCAATATATTATTACCAGAGCACAGACGATAATACCAAATGATGATGTTCTACACCTGCCAGTCCCAACCCTCCCTGACCTTTCTTCATATTGGATAACTCTGAATCCACAACTTCAGAATGCACCACCAATCAGAAAAGATGCGTAAGAGTTGCCAATAGCTTAGTTGCGGATGTCAAGCTTGGCAAGCCAAAAGCCAAGCTGATCAGCTACACATTTTGAGCCCGTCGACCCATATGAGCAGAATTTCTTGACTGCATTTTCAACTCCGAGAAAGTCATAAACATCCTCTTCAAATACTGGATTGATACTTTTCAGCTCATCAAGCGTCAACTCTGAAAGCTGGCAGTTTTTCATGACGCACAATGCAACCGACCTTCCAACTATATCATGTGAAGTTCTAAATGGTACTCCCTGCATAATTAGAAAAAAAAAAACAGAAAATATTCAATTGCTACTTTCAGAGAACTAGAAATAACCAACAGGCCAAAAAAAAAAAACAGATGAGGATTTAAACAGAAATTCAGTGCATAACGGAAAATGGGGGAGATGCAAGGAAAACATCATATGAATGTCCTTTGAGTTGCATGCGTTTGTGAGCCTTCATTGTCAAACCATCCATGTGCAACTACAAAGTGATGTTGGTTTTTGGTCCAAGTCTTCTGCTGCCAGAAGGTCATGAAATGGAGCAAGCTTGATCAAATATCTAATCTAACTAGTATCGATATACTTAGTATTATTAAAATATGTAGCCCCTGAAATATTTTGGTGGTTTAGAACTGGTCTCCACTAACCCAGCCCCGCCCCCCCCCCCCCCCCCAAAAAAAAAAAAAAAATGCAGGTCCTAAAGCACAACATGAAGACCAATATCCCACTGGGCTGTTACCAAACTTCTGTTCTCTTTTTCCTCTACTTGACCACACCAAATAATCACGATGGCACATTTACCAATAATTTTCTGACAGCAAATGTTTCACAGTTTAAGGCCTGTTCAAGTAGGCAATTTGATCAGTGATCTAAAGTTTGGGATCGGATTCACGGGATCACTGATTCAGATTGAAATTGGCCCGTCAATTCTAACAAATCTGGAGGATCCCTGTATGTAAACTAGGGTTACGGTTTATTGGGAACGATTCTTCACCGATCCTGAAATTTCACCATGTCAAGAGTTTAGACAAAAGTAATGGAAACTAATTCTCTGTATGCAAAGTAAATGAGAAAAAACCAAAAAGGTTGAGGAACAAAGATTGCCTTCTTCACTAGATAATCTGCAAGTGTTGTGGCATCCAGATGACCAGCTGGCAGAGACTTCTGTATTCTCTCCCTATTGAAAGTAATGTTCTGTGCAAATTCTGCAGTAACTTCAAGCATCCCTATGATGGTTTTAACACTGTCAAACAGAGGTTCCTTGTCTTCCTGTTAAAAATGAAATAACCATTAGGATCAAGTCCTGGAGATATGATGTTAAGACTGCAAGAAACTGCACAAATCAAGTCTATAAAGGCTAATTTATTGCAGTCATAACCTATGCTGCATGGATTCTTTAACTAGGTAAAATCCCAAGTGGGATACCACCTTCAACCAGATTCATATATATCTGGATCAATTTGGTTTGCATGACATAAACTAATGTTCATCAATAATTTTGACTTCCAACTTCTCCTATGCCCTCTCCCAGTCTGTTGAACATTATTCAAATATATGTAGTTGTATCAACAAATTTACATCTTATGTTTCAGTCACTTCCAACACTTGATACCCATGCCAGGTGATTCTGACACTGTCAACATAAATGCAAGCAGCATACCTCATAACACCCTAGAGAGGCCAGAAAGATAGTGCACCAACTACTAAGCAGGCATACACGGAAAATAAAGAGCTAAAGTTCATTTGATATTTAGATTTGAGGCTTGTCTGCCTGCAAGTTATGTTACAGGGGTCCAGTACAGGGATCTGCTATGGGTATGTGTCAAGAAGTTGAGTCCATCTCTCCCCCAAAACATAGGGGGCATAATTGTCCAAAATGGAATGGGTATTACTTGTACTGCTCAGATAAAATGTGTCAGAAAGGAGGTGTTAAAAGAAGGGGGGTTAAAATTCTTCTACACAACCATGTTCAAGTATCTGACTTTTGTGCAAACGTCTAATACATATCCCATATCCATATCCATATCCAGATTGTGTCATGACAACACACGTACATTGGGTACACATTAAGTGTATGGGGAACAGAGGCAAAAGTACAACCTAGAAAGTGCTCATATCTACCAGTATTGGCCTGTGCACCAGATTGGTGAGCTTACCGAAAAGTGTCTTCATCATCCAATGAATTCTATGAAAAATTCCTACCTGTAGATCACGATTGTAAGCATGAGGGAGGCCCTTGCACAGTACAAGAACAGTGATGAGGTCTCCCACAATTCTAGCAGATTTTCCACGAACAAGTTCCATTGGATCTGGATTTTTCTTCTGAGGCATTATACTACTACCAGTGGATACAGCGTCACTTGGGGTGAGAAATCCAAACTCCTCTGAAGCCCACAAAACCCATTCTTCGCCAAGACGAGATAAATGGATGGCTGTAATAGAATTGGCAGACAGGAACTCCAAGGCAAAATCTCTGTCTGAAACTGCATCGATGCTATTTGAAATCAAGAAACATCCAATCATTAATAGAACAAGATAAAGGCATGAAGGAAACAAATACAGACAGCCTACTCTCACTATATTGCTCTTTGAGCAAGACAATGTCCATGCAAAGCACAGTCTCACAAAACGAAACAAGGGTATTCTTGAGATGACAGGTTCTATCTTCTCTATCTGTACCCCCATCAGTGATTCCATCTATGATATACCCTGGATACAAGATGAACTCAAACAGTCGACAGAAACCACATGGTATACCACATTCTTTCATCATAATGGATCAAATATAGCAAAATGTCCAGAGAATATGCTTTACACTGGATCCCTTTGGTCGGTATTTTAGATAGGATTGCCATGATGTAAAAGTATATTTCTGGGCATAGTTGTCAAGGCGTCCTAGCGCCTTGGTTGCCTTGATTTTGGACCCTCTCCAACGCCTTGGGTTGCCAAGACACCGTGACAACTATGTTTCTGGGACTCCAGGAAATTGAAATTTAATAGCCAAGACCAGTTGAATGGAAAAATATTTTATCCCAGAATGTCTTCCTCATGCATGTAAAGGAGGGAATATGGAAGATCCAATTATTGCAAGAATACCATGGGTTTCCTCTTTTCACAAATAGCATTTTCTAACAACCTGCTTTACTACATAATAAGATCACAATATTCACAGTCTGGTCATTTCCAGGATCAAACATACAAGGAGATGAGATTAATATAAACACTTCAAATCAACTAAGACTTCTTGCAGCTCCTTCAGGTTGGGTACACAGATTCTGCCCTACTTTCTTTAAACCTATTGTGATGTTTGGGACATTACATTTTCTATATTTATTTATATATTTTTTTGACAAATAGAGATAGAACCAGTTCTGAGACTAAGATTTCATGGTGGAACCACAGTGAATCCTCCAATTAGGCTTAAAGATTGACACATAAGGTGAAAAGAAGACAGTTGATTCCATTCTGTCCCTGAGAATGATATTATCCATTTTTCACTTAAGAGGTGTACTGCTGGAGCTGTGAAGACCTCAGCCAACTACAGCTTATTATTCACAATGATCATAGAAAACTCACGAAGGTGCCTCAAAGGAAGACAGGTACCCAAAAGATAGACAGAGGAGTGTCTTGTGTGACGTGTTTTTTTAAGATTTACCATGAGAGTTCAAAATTGCTTTAACAGTTGCTCAATCTTTACGTTTCATGATTCAAATCCTAATATCCTAGTACCCTACATTCAATTCAGAGTCTTTTTAACTCCAAGAAGTGAGATTTGGGATATTGAAGGCTATCTTTCAACCCCAAATTTCACAAGCCGAAATCAGGGACTTCTCCCTCAATCATAACCCGAATTCAACTCCAAAACATGCCATAAATTTCTACAAGGAAGATCAAAGACGTTGAAGACACACAAGCTTTCATGGAGATACACTTCAAAGCTACAACAGATGTGATCCCAGGTTCAATAACATTGACTATGGGTTTGCTATAGGCCCGCAGGAATAATAAATGTCTCAAAATAATAGTTAAGTGACAATTCTGTAATTATATGGAACAGTATAGGACCTAAATTAAGACCAGAACCTGAATATGTCAAATCCCAGGTAGGTTCGAAATTGAAAACCAAAAGTGATTGAGATAAGAGAATAATAGGATCTCACAAATCAGTAACCTGTTGAGGCTGCAACTTGGATCGAGTGGTCCCTATAGATGTAGGATGAAACCTCCAAAAGATGAGCACAAACAGAATCAGTGAGGAGAGAGATCGATCAGCCTTCAGGATTTTGAAACCCTAATTTCTCTGAAAACCGATGATGAGGATTGATCCCTGATGTGGTGAATGATAATAGACTTAGCAGCAACTTGTAAACTGATAATGAATACCCAAAAGAATGATGTGAATAACTTGCAGAAAATTTCCAGCAACTCTTGAAGAACCTCCTGAGATCGATTGGATAGTTACAGGGTTTGAAAACACTAAAAACTTTGAGATTGATGGAAGGAAATGGGGGAAAATTTGATAGGTATCTCACCCTAGGACTCTCACCTATCCTATCTCAGGATTTCACAATTGCACAAAGCAAATAATTGTATTTATTCAAATCATGGGTATATATATATAGGGAAAAAGAACTGTGTCAGGGAATGTGGCCTACGCCAGCACTCCCATGAGTTTATCTCTCTCTTCCCCATATGAAAAGATAGCTTTGCCCCCTGTTTTAGGGAGGAGAGAGATAGACACATGGGAATGCTGGCGTAGGCCACACTCCCAGACAGAAAACTGCTTCCCATATATATATATATATATATATATAGCCCAATGGCTGAGAATAAGAAAGTAAAGTCTAACTAGGATTCCAAATTAGGAGTACAACTCAAACATAACTAGGAAACTAAAAGCCTAATTATAAAAAGAAATAAAATAAACATCAGCCCACGATTTGTTGGTAGTGTAGGGTAATCTCTACACCTATCCCAACACCTACAGTGCTGCTGGTGTAGGAAGATCCCTACACCTGCAGCTGTATTTCTTGGTATGCAGCCTAGATACATCAAGACCCCTTTTAGAGCAAGAAACTGAATTTCTGAAAAGTTTTTATTTTTTTTTGGGGGGTTTTGGGGGGGGGGGGGGAATAAACCAGAAAAGGGCTCTTTCTGAGAATCGTAAATCAGAATATGGACAAATTAGAATGTGACTTGCGAAACAATGGGCTTTGGCTAGTTTTGACATAAACTGCCCGCATTCGTAATTAAGAAGAATTAATTCTTAATCTCCCTCACGATAGAAGAACCAGGCGGAAAAATAGATTCTGTGAGATCATTCCAGCAACCAGAATACTCAAACTCTATGAAGTTTCAGATTCATGATGCTATGCCACTGACCTCAAAAGTCCAACAAACATTAGATTCAGCCAGCTAAAAATAAAAAAATAAAAAAAATGCAGAAACCAGAGGACGCTGTATTGTAGCAACCAAGCTTGATTTCAAGCTGAAATCTCATAACAGAGTGAATTAGAAGGGACAAGACTCTAGGGTTTAGGTTGCTTATGGAAGAGCTTCCTTTGCTAAAAATTTCAGGTTAAACCGATTGCTCACCAAGGACATCGATCAACTGATATGGGGACTGTTAGGTCGCCCAGAAAAAGAGCACAACCAGTAACCGCTGTGAAAATTAAATGACAAAAAGAAGAAAGAGAAGGAACAGAATAACAGAGTAATAAGAAAAATCATAAAAGAAGGAAGATGATAATAGAATAACAAGGGACAACCGTCCATCGTCCCTCCCCCCCCTTTTTCTTTTCTCTAAACTGCATGTGAGTTCTATCTTATACTAGACATACTGATCAAACACATAATACTAGTGAGAAACCCAAATATCTGGCACGTGGTAGATTGGATGGGGCCTATATTTTGTTGACAGGTAGACACCAAGGTCTCCTTCCTACATGTCAATTTTCAGACCAAAAGGAGTTTGCCAAGTGGAAAAATAAAGCTTTGAAAATCTACGGACGACAGGAGGGTGCATGGACAAACATGGATGAACAAAAAATACAAGGATGCATAGACATTCGTGGGAGAGTATTTAGTTGAATTTAATTCTGAAACTTGACATGTGGCTAATCATAAGGTGTACAACTAATCCAACTGTCAGTTGGCCAAAACCAACTGTCCACATGACTCAAAATGCTGGAAATGCTGGACCGTGCTGATAAGCTTTTCAGAACGGTTCTGTGAAAAAACTGCCTTCAGCAAACATAAGAAGTATAAATCTTAAGAACCATGGAGCAATGTTCTTCAGTTAAAAGCACGCTATTTGTTAGTTTTAGCGATGTTGTGTGGTTATCACGTGGGAGGTATTCACCATTCATAATGTCTCCTATTATTTTATGGAAATGTGAATGAATATATTCATTAAATTTCTGTTCGTTAATGGATCCGTCTGTATTAGACAGATAATTGTAAAGAAACCCATGATTCACAACTCACTTTAACTTTCAATTCAAAAGTCCCCATTCTGATTTGATTCACTTTTCAAACAATATTTAGGAGCACCACCAACCAGAGATTTACAAAAAATATCACAATTCAACCCACGAGCCAGCCCCATGTAGTCGAAACTTGGAATAAGGCTAGGATGATGATAATAATGATATGATAGTTATTATGATGCAGATCACATCAATGGAAGATTATCTGCTGGTGGAGGGTTTCACATCTAAAAAATCAGAGAAGGAAGATGGAGATTGATGGACAATCCAGGGCTATTTGTCTGCTAGTTCTTTGTTTTAGCAGTCAGCAATGGGAAGCAGATAGGTTAATAAAGAAAAGAAGAAGGGAAAGAAAAGTTAGGGATGAAGGAGACTGTCATTGGGGGACGAAAGAGGAGGGAGAAGAAAAGAATAGAGAGAAGATTGTTGTGGGGTGGGGGTGAGGGTGGGGGGGGGGGGGGGGGAGAGGAGAGACAATATCTTTCAAACAACTACTTCAATCCATTCCTCAAATCATACCCTTAAGCCATAGACCTACATACTTTATAAAGACTCAAGACTGGACATCAAAAAAGAAACAAAAATTGACCCAATCTCTCACTCGCAAACAGTATGGGAGGTTTCATAAACTGACCAAACTACCTAATCTATTGAAAAACTGAAATAAAATGACTGGACATATCCGTAAACCACTTAACAGTAATAAAATAAAAACAACTAGAAATCCTAACACTATCTCACGATTAGATTGTAGATAAAGTTCCTAAAAACTTGGAAGTCTAGAACAGCAATCTACCAATGGGCCACTCAAGACAGCTATTTCACTGCTCCACCTAATACAATTCAGATCTAAGACCCAAATTGCATCTCAAAGTGTTAAGATCATGCTCCTGAATTATGTTACCATCCGATGACACAAATCATTTGAACGGGGCAGGAGAGCCTTCTTGAGGCCCCAAGTAATAGAGATGAGACTTGGATGATGATGATAACAATTACACAATAGTTGCTACACTCCATGACAAAAATGAATAGAACTAGGCAGGAAAGCCTCCTTCAGTACACTCAGTCCATGACCATAGTTGTCACCGTGACGAGGTCACCCAAGGCAGTGGCCAGCCTCTTAGGTGTGCACTGTCCACACATACAAAAAAGGGGGCGTAAATGTGTGACATACAAAAAGGGGGTAAATGTAAATATGGGACTATAATCTTTTAAGATTTAATTTTTAAAAGAGGGTTATATGCAAATTTTAAAAGCTTTTTTTTGTTGTAAGATTAAAAAAAACATAGTTCTAACCTTCTTCGATAACCACACCCCTTTTTTTTAATATTGGTGGTGGCCGCTGCAATCTGTTTTTGTCAGCGGCAACTGCTATTTCTGCTTCCCTCTTATTTGGGAAATATGGAGGGAACGTAATTTCAGACGGTTTGAGGGAAATGCAAATCCCTCAAGCCGGGTGATTAAAAAAGTTCTACAATGGTTGTCCATTACCAGATGCCTAATAATCTCTTATCTCTCAAGAGGTTTAAATGAACAAGATTTGCAGCTGCTGTCTTTTTTGAAGATTCCAATCGCCAAAGTGAATAAAAGATGTCTTTTGTTAAATGGATACAAGTTAAGGATCATTTCTTCACGCCAAATGTAGATGGGACGGCTAAATGTAATCCTGGTCCAGGTGGAGGAGGAGGTTGTATGAGAGATGAAATGGTTCGGTGTACTTCATCTTTGCTCACTACTATGGTACTTGTACCACTAACGCACATCCAAGAATCAACGGATGAGCAGTGTCCCCAGAGTTTGAGGTAGTTTCTTGTTGTTTGCTTGCTTGCCTAGCTCTTACTATTGGTTGGCTACTTTTGATCTCGTATGCTATCTACCTTCCCCACCACCCATAATGTGACTGAACTAAGGGCAATCTTGGATGGTATAAATATTGTATCTTTTTGGGCATTACCAGATTTTTTATTATTTCAGATTCTAAACATACTGTTCAGTCTATTTCTGCCTAAAATAATATTCACTGGAGGGCTTGGTATTGGTGGACTTCCTTGAACAAGCTGCTGCAGAATATTTCTATTTGTGCTCATCGTTCAGTGAGTGAAGCTAACAGAGTGGCAGATGCTTGTGCTAACCATGCTGTTAGTGATTGGATTGTTACACGGAATTCAGCTCTTTTCCCGACTTCATCAAGCAAGCGACCTGGGATGACAAATTAAGAGTTTCTTTTATTAGAGTTAACTAATTGTATGCTAGGCTGGTCTATAAAGCCCTCTTTGCTTTCTTTAATTTATCCTTTGTATTGGGAGGGTACTTGGTTTCTTTTCAGGTATGGTTTTCATCTTATGTTTAGGATGGGCTAGGGGTAAGGCGGGCTACGTCCCCCGCTCTCCCCCTTTGTTTTCTTAATTATCTTCATTTTCTTAATAAAAATTAAGGGACCGACCAGGGCACCCAGATAAGTTCCTGGTTTAACAAAAATAAAAGCCCAAAGGAAGAATTCTAAGGGCTTAGGGCTCTTTCCCTTTGTTTTGGATCTGAGAAATTTATCAATGTTTTCAATAGTGTTTAAGTTATTTAATATAAGATTTTGGGAGTTTGAATCTCAGTTTTTGATCTTCATTAAAATGCACACTCGGCTTGGGGTTATATGGGTTTTTCTGCCAGGACAGTTCTGTCCATCTATGAGGAAATTATTATAATTATTATTGGGAATGAATCTGAGGCTGTCTTTGGTATAGTTTAAATTTATGTTTATTTGACACATAAATATATGTGTTTGGTATGATTTATAACCCCTATTTCTCATGAAAATAAATTATTATAAGCATAAATTCATAAACAGCTTAAATTATTATGATTTATCACCATAAACTTAAATATTTGTTTATGCAGGTACCATTAATGAACATGTACAGAATTGTTACTTAAGTAGGGGTACATTGGTAAAATTAACAAAATTAGAACAAAACCTCTTTTTCTCTCTCTCCAACCCCCACCCTGCCCCCCACCCTCTTTCAACATATATTAGGGGTGTCAAAACCTAGCCCGAAACGATGAAACTGAGCCGAACCGACCAAAACAAGGTGAACCTACCAAACCTATATGAGCTTATTGGATCATGTTTCAGATTGGGATTTTGTGAAACCAAAACCAAACCAGACTGTGTTGAAGCCAATAAGACATCGAACCGAACTTAAAAAACGGGATTGAAACCGATATAAGCCGGTAAGAAACCGATACCTGCTTGAAATTCATTAAAAATACACTTTTTGTTCACGCTTTTAAATATATTTACAAGGCAACCCGATACCAAACCGATACATCTGAAATCGGTGCACCCTTGTTGGATCATGTTTTGGACTTGCTCATTCTCACTGAAACCGAACCAAAACCGGTTCAAACTGACCGATTAACACACCTAACATATATCATATTTTATATATATATATAGATATATATAGATAGACATAGATAGATAGATAGGGAGAAAGTTCTCTGTCCGGGAGTGTGGCCTATGCCAGCACTCCCATGAGTCTATCTCTCTCCTCCCCATTTGAAAAGACACCTCTCCCCCCTTGTTTTGAGGAGGAGAGAGATAGAGACGTGGGAGTGCTGGTGTAGGCCACACTCCCGGACAGAAAACTACTTCCCATATATATAAATATATAATACATAATATATTCTTCACTTAAGTATACCAAACCTACTTTTTATTATATAATCTATTATGTCTAGTAGTAAACCAAATGATTATTGTTTATAGCCCATAACTTATTATCATAATTGATTATTCATAAATAGGTCATAAATATGAATATAAACTATGCCAAAGAGAGCCTGAGTCTAAAATTTTTATGGTATGAGGCTAACTTATGGATCTAGGTCTCTGTCAAATTTGAGCATCTGAAGACTAGGGCAAATAATTAAGTTTTTATGATTGTTTTACAGGAAAGGTCTATTATGAACCTGAATTTGACAAAAGGGTTAGCCTTACCTAGATATTTTTCTTGAGTACGATTTTCAGTATGCATGATGTTTAAGGAGTCTGGAACATGTAGAAGAAAGCCTAGAAAGGTTTAGTTGGGATGAATTTATTTGATTTTCTACTAACAGTGCTTAGAAATTGATCTAAACTGAAGAAGGACTGTATTACTGTAAAAACAAAGAGCAACCTAGTGCACGAGGCTCCCACTACTGCAAGGTCTGGGAGGGGCAAATGTATGCAGCCTTAACCCCCTACTTTGCAGAAGAGGCAGGTTGCAATAGCACAATTTAACCGTTGTGCCAAGGCTCACCAAGGGACTGTATCTTTTGTAAATCCCTAATAAATAAGTGATACCTGAGCATGGGTGATGCGGATCCAGGGTCCGAAAACCCTACTCGGATCGCTTATGGGCTCACCCAATTAACAAAAGTCTAAATAATAGAAGGGCAATGGCAATCTTGTAATAACCATTATTTTGTAAGGGTTAAATTGGTCGGTAAAGAAAATAGGACCTAATAGGAATTAGATTTATTGTGCAAGGACATACTTGGAAGCAAAGTTAAGTTAATGGACAAGATAAAATTATTGGGGAAGACGGGGGTCATTATGGAAAGTGGGTAAATAAAATAAAAGCACAAAAGGAATCATGGGAAGGAATTTGTCTTCAACCTTGGAAAAGAGTTGCAGACGGTGGAACCAGCATAACTTCAAAGGAGAGATCTCCTTCGATAGTCCTTTGTTTGGCTTCAGATTTTAATGGGAGATAGACGATGGGCAGATTTCTTGAATGCAACTGAAGTTCAGCCAAAACAGTGAGTGAAGAGAAGAAGTTTGCCCTCTGAAATCAGACCTGGGTGGTAGCTTGAAGCAATATGATTTGCAGGTTCGATTTCTCACAGCAGAGTTAATCAATTGCCATGAAGCTCTAAGGGGTTGGTTGTCCAGGGAAGAGCTACCTTCGACACAAATCTCAGGGAGAAAGGGATACGGTTTGAGGGTGATTAACTTCAAGGTTGGTGATATTAATACCATGCAGAACACAATATTAATCTGACAATGAAGAAGGGAAAGAATATGGAAGAATAGAGAAGGAAGAAGGAGAATAGAAGAGGGAGAAAAGAAAAGGTCGCACAACCAGATTCATTCTCACCACTCTGGTAACAAACAACTCAAAAATCCATTCATCAAAATCTGGAAATAAACGATGATTACAAGAGTATTTAAAGATAAAATAAGAGACTCCTAACCCAAATAATCCTAATCCTTAACTAAAACTAAAAAGGAACTCTAACTAATAACTCTTTTAATGCTTAGCTGACTAAAACTAAAACAGAATAAATCTAAAATAAATAAATAATTAAATATCCTATTAAACCCAAAAACCCAGCTGGACCCGGTTCATCTTCACATGTATTACACAAAGGGTTTGGGCCAGTCCAAGGAATTGCTCCTGCATCAATGGGATTTAAATTTAATATTCTCCTATGGGTCTAGTTTATATCTGTACTTGTAGGGAGTAATTTGGAATTCAGAGCTATTTATTATGAAACTTATTGTGTAGGTGCTCAGAATCTAGAAAATTCTGGACATAGAACTTGAGGCATATAGGTGGTTGCCAAGGACCTTGAATATTGACCTGAAATTTATATGTGAACTCTAATAATGTGTTGACTACATCCCTGATAAAATTGGTATACCCAGGGTGTGTATAATTGGGTGAACCTTAGTATTTCCGGAATACGACAGATGAACATTAAAGCTGGAATTTTAAGAGTATAGAATGAGTTTTAAGGGAGAATAAATGTTTAAACGATATGCTATCATCTTGAGAAAGGTGCTTAGGAATACTTTAAGAATATGTTTAGGAAGCAAGTGAATGTTTTTGATCTTCGACGAGACCATTGTGATAGGCGCTGTTGAGGTGAGTGCGACATTTCTTTAAGGTTAAGGGCGTTGGGGGTGTGTTCCCACAAACATGATAGCTGTAAAACACATCATATTCTAATGTATTCAACCAGAAGCAGATATGGTGCACAAGATCTATAAAGGGTGGACCCACTGTGAAAGTAGAAGCCTGACTCTTGACGAAATAACATCATCAAATATGCATTCAGGTAAACAAAAAGAAATATAAAATGCAGGCAGCTTATAACATCAAGCAGAAAGAAGGGTAATGCTTTAACATCCTTTAATCATCATGTATGTTGTTGCAAACTTGCAAAGCATCAACTTAATGGGTCAACATGCATGATTCCAAGCTACATTCAGCCCAAAGGTGTCTCTTCACCATTCAATGGATGACTCCCAAACTAAAGCATCTACTCAGATAACTACTATTATCCCATGAAGCTGATCATTGAGGAATTGATGAAAGCAGTTGCACACTGATTGGATGCACAAACCAAATCACATGGACCATAAAGAGACGAGCAACTGAGCAAGCACGAAATTCATGCAGGGTTGCAACATGAAGTTAAAACCATAAATGGAGATAAGGGTTGTAAAATCAACATCCCTTGGCTGCCATTCAGTGAACATAAGCCAGGAACTTTTAAAGTCCATACCTGTTCCTCATGGGTGCTGTAAACCCTAGAGCATCAGAAGTCATAAACCTATCAATGGGGAGGCCAGTCCCTGCCAATGCACATGCACCTAGAGGGCAGAAGTTCAACCGAACTTTGCAGTCTACCAGACGACCAGCATCACGTTCAAGCTACAGTCACCACTATGGATAGAGTTAATTTCTCCTAGAAAAAACTAAACAAAACTACAGCAGCAAACTTAAATTAAAATCAAGAGGTGGTCAACCTTACTTTTGCAACGAAATTGATAAAATAGAGGTGGCAAAAAAAGCAAAACCATTTCATGCAGGAAATTCACATTTGCATTCTTTTCTCAATTAATCAATAATAAAGTTCAAATACAGCTACCACAAATAAAAGGATTTTTAAAATAGTAGCAACGAAATACAATGACATGAAATAATTGGGAGCATTTATAATGAAGAAGAAAAAATTATCTATACAAGATGGTTCAGTTCATTATTTAATGTGGCCCCCTGTATTTGTTCATAGAAGCAATTTTTAATTGCATTGCCAATTCATTGAATGGACAAGGGGTTGATAGCAAATAGTTGCATGTACAACAATATAGTCCTTGATATTATTTTTTGTCATAATAAGTACAAGTAGTTTTCCTTTAGTACCCAAAAATAAGTGCTTTTCCCACCAAAAAAGAGCGAAAAAAGTACCTGACAAATATATAGAATGGTCAGTAACAGGAAACACTACCACAAAAGAAAACCTCTATCATTTTGTATTTACATGATTAAATTCACGAGAATAAATTGCAAAGAAAAAAAAGTAAAAATCACTAAAATATTTTGGTTTTGGCAGTGAAAAATATCAAAATATTTCAGTAGTTTGGTCCAAATCAACCTTTAAATCACAAAAATTATGGGCAACTAAGTCTGATCACCAAAATATTTTCCCTGTTGACCAGGATCAAAGTCCAAATTTGATTCCATGGTCAAGACAAAGAGAACATAATCCTTGCTCAACAATATAAGGAACATATAAAGAATTGACTCACCTGCTCAACATATGACAAAAGAAGATGTTGCAGTAGAACAGGTTGGGCTCTTTGTAGATGCGTATATCCAGGAACAATCAGCCCTTCATTTTTTGTAGCCAAGGTCACTAGTGAAACCTTTATGTTTCATACCATAATTTGTTAGTACATGAGAGAATGATGGGAAAACAGTTTATAATAAAGACAATAAAAGGAAAGGCCAATCAGTCCAAGAAAAGTAATTTAACATCAATATCAGAAAGCAATTTGTAATCAATCCGAAAAAAAAGAAAAGAAGCAAGACCAAGAAAGCACAGACATTCTGAACAAATGAAATTGTTCACACGCAACATCTGATAACATGATCTTTCTGACTGCAAGTGCCTACAAATGAATGGCATGTTCCAGCTGCCAAAAGCATACCTACAAGGGGCATCTTCAACATTTTACAATGGAAAATTATGTTACCAATTGCGCACTTATACAGCGTCTTCAATCAACATATACTGGTTTATATGGTTTATGTGAAGATGATCTGTTTTCAACATGATATTAGAAGAGATAGACTGGACCATGCAGGAAAAAAATAATATAAAGTCCGAAGTGACTACTACTTGTGTAATCGTACAAGCCCTCTTTGTGATAATTGTGCATGCAAAGGTAAAAGGTAAGGCCTGGTATACGTCCTACACTAAGCAGTAGAGTCTGTATATGACAGAAAGAAGAGAGGAGGAGGGGGGGGGGGGGGAGATAAAATTATTATGCCGTAGAGTCTGTATGTGCCAGGAAGCCCGAAATGGAGCATTTGAATAGCCGAATTGAAGTAGTAAACAAGTGCCAATAAAGAGTGCAGAGGGATGTACACAACCTGAAGACGTTTTATGTGGGCAAGGATTTCATCTATGGCATCACGGCACCAGAGACGGAAATCGGTCAAAACTTGATCATTCCGGCTCCTAGCAGTGTGAAGCTTCTTTGCAGGTTCTCCAATCAAATCAGTGAGTGCTGCTTCAATGTTCATGTGTACGTCCTCCCTATCCGCCCGCCACTCAAACTTCCCAGCTTCGATGATCCTCTCAATCTCATCGAGACCCTTCAGTATACTATCCCTATCACTGTCACTGATCAAGCCCTACACCACCGAGATGGATTAGTAAATGCGAACTCAAGCATACAACTCAATAAGAGTACTAGAAACTACAAGATAAGAAGAAGTGTAACCTGATGAGCGAGCATTGTAGCATGAGCCCTACTTCCCATAATGTCCTGCTTGTACAGAGCCTTGTCATACGAAATCGATTCAGTGAACCTCTCGACCGCATCAGTGACGTTTTCTTCGAATCGACCACCCCATAGCTTCACCTCTTTAGAATTCTTCACTGAAGAGTCCGTATGGACATAGCTCATGGTCTCAGGGGCGCACGACACAACCTGTAATCTCTTCTGGATTTTCCGGCCGAAAACAAGACGAAGTCGAGGTTCACAGGAGCTCCGCCTCTGAAGTGACGACGAGGAGAAGCGCGAAATGATAGAATTACACAGGGAGCGTTCAGAGATAGATTCCATTACAGCTTCTCTGCTCCTCAAGGAGAGAATGTGAGTCGGGCGAAGAGAAGTGTGTGGTCGTTCTGTGAGCGCCCCTTAAATAAATGCCCATGACATGCCTGCAAGCAGTAGCGACTAAGCTAGTAAGAGGAGCCCTAACAGCAGACAGAGGGTGGTGGGACCCACACACACCCGAGTAGGAGACTGAATCGGATCGGGAATCGGTCGAGACTGAATCCGATTTTCCCGAACCCAGTTAATCCACTATAAATAGCCATCAGTCGGTTGTCGATGTTCACCGTGGAGGTTCTTGTCTGCGAAGTTTACTTTCCATCAAATTCTCGTTCTGCAAAATGAAATTGAGAGTGAGAGCTTTAGAATCGAAGGAGACTCTAAAGATCGAGACGCCATCTCCATGTTCTCTCCAAGACCTAAAGAATGCTGTTGCTGAGAAGATTTCTTCTCTTCCTGAAACCCTACATCTGTCTCTCAACCGGAAAGATGAGATTCCCGAGTCTTCTCCTGAGGAATCTCTCCAGTCTCTCGGCATCACTTCTGGGGATTTGATCTTCTACACTCTTAACCCTAACGGGTTCTCGGGAGGAACCTCCACTGTGACCCAGCAGACCCAGGCGGGAGAGGATCGTCAATTTCAGGCAAGTTATAAGCTTTCCGATTCTCAATTTGAGGTAAGTAATACTATTTCGGATCTACAATTTGAAACCCTAACGTAGCTGGATAATTCTCACGCAATTATGAATCCTCAATTCCAGGCAAGTGATAAGCTTTCCGATCCCGAATCGGAAACCCGGAAGCAGCCGAATGATTCTGACCCCCTGACGAGGAGTTTGAGTTCTGAAGGTACCTCGTCAGCCGTGTCCCTGAATCCACCCCAGGAGGAACCTATAGGTATTTCTGAGAATGCTGATGAAAATATGAATGAAATGGAAGAGATGGATGTAGATGTAATAGATGAAGCTACACCTGAGATATTGACGAACTCCTCTTCTGTGCCGTGCTTTATGAAGAAGGTATTCAAAGAGGAGGCGGGAAATGCTGGGAGTAACAGCAAGCTTCTGATAATTGCTGTTCATGCTGTTCTTTTGGAGTCTGGCTTTGTTTGCTTCGATTCCGCGACGAACCAGAAGATAGCCGGTTTTAGTCTTCCACAAGGATGGGCTTCAAGGGCTTGTACGGTATCCGTAAAATACACAGTCCCTGATCTTTTCGGCTCTGGAGGCGAGGTTGTAGAAGCTGTTGTCTTGAAGTTTCAGAATTTGGGGAAATTAGTTCATGTTTATGGGTCTTTAGGGAAAAAGGGTTCGGATATCTATGCGCTGTCTTTGGATGAATCTCTTTTCATGCCGTCGATAAATTTCGTGTGGACAAATTGTGATTCTTTGGCTGCTGTAACTGACAAAGATGAATATGATGTTAAATCGACCCATGAGAAAAAAGTATTTGAATTTTGGAAAATGGTGAAGGACAGACTGACATTGCCTCTCCTTGTCGATCTCTGTGAGAAAACTGGATTAGTCTCTCCACCATGCTTCATGCTGCTCCCGACTGAACTTAAGATTCAAATTCTGGATTTTCTTCCAGGTGCTGATACAGCAAAGATTGGTTGTGTTTGTTCTGAACTGCGATACCTATCATCAAACGATGACCTGTGGAAGCATAAATTTGCAAAAGAGTTTGGATTTTCTGCGGCAGAGGGAATTGGAGGGAGCTGGAAGAAGAAGTTTGCTTCACTTTCTGAGAAGAAGAAGATGAGGAAGAGGAGGATGGGTACCATGAGGCCAACGAGATTAGGGCCATACCCATTTGGGGATCCTTATTTTCTTATCAGAGACCCTGCAATTCTTGGACCTTTTGGTGGGCGCAGTGACGTTTTACCAGGAGGTGTTGATTTCCCTTATGGCTTAGCTGCTCCCCGCTTGATAGGGCGTCGACATGTTGGTACCCGTTGTAACCTGGGTGGTTTTAATATCTAGCTTCGCAACTTGAAGAATCCAGCTTGGGAGGACGGAATTCAAATATGCTTCCCAGGCCACTTAAATGTCTGTGTTTGTTCTTCGGTAGGTAATGGAAAAGAAAGTTGAACATATTCAGTTTCAGTTTGGAATTCTCCATGGGATTCTGTATGATGAGTTGATCTGTATTTTGAGATTATGTAAATATTTGTGATACACTGCTTTGTGGTATATAAAGTAGATTTCTTTCTGGAGTTTTTTTTGTTTGTTTTTGGGTAATCTCGTGTTTATGTTCTTGTGACCACGTTTCAAGTTCTTGTTATTTTGAAGTTTATTTCTATTGGACTTACTATTTTTGTTTGTCAAGAGATGGGATTGATTTACTCATTTATAGGCTGTGCCTAGAATATTTCTTAATCACTCATTTTCTTTTCCCGAAGGAAATAATTCTCCCATGTCAGATGGTGGATGTCTTCTCTCTGCTTCCCCCCCTCCTCTCTTACTCCTCTGCACTGTACCTTATTGGCTTTCTTTTTGCTATTTGAGTCTGAACTCTCTCTCTCTCTCTCTGTCTTTCGTTCCTCTGTACTGTACCCTATTGGCTTTCTTTTTCCATCTCTCTAGTTTTGTGTTGCAGGTCTGAGATAGGTTTCATAAAGTATTTTGCACTGGTGGAATGGATGCTTTTCTTTTTTATGCTCTCTCTCTCTAACACAAACACACACCTCTGCAGATCTGCTGTAGGAAGACTGAAAACTGAAACAATTTTGGCATTTAATAAGCCTGCTTCAGGTTTGAACCTGAATCAACCAAAATCCATCAAGTTTTGATTGGAAGCATGGTTCCTAATCTCGGCTAGGAATATTGGCTGGATCGGTATTGGTCATGAATCAAGTAGTTAGGTTTCTATTTTGGGTACTTGGTAGTGTCTCTAATTTCTAATTTTATTTCCTTGATTTATAAGGCATACTACATGTGTGGATCTATTCTTCTAATATTTTCTATTTTATTTTAGTTTCCTTTTGGAGGGAGTAGACTCTTCTATATATTATAATGGGGCCTTAGAGCCCAACCTCACGATTTTGATCATGAAAGAATATTCGCTTTTGCCTTTGGTGTGAGAAGCAATTGTGTGGTGAGATGTCTCATTGGTTAGTGAGAGACTGACCTAGGTCATTGGTGAGATTGCTTGGTCTTATCCTCTTTATTCCTCTCTTGTTCTTCTTCTTTCCTTCTACTTTGTTTCTATTTTGTTATTCTTTAACTTTGGGTAATGCTGAAGCCATCTGGTACCTTTTATTGGAGTTGTAGTTACTGTTCTACTGTGATATTATGGAAGGAGTTACTAATGGGGACTAGGAGTTCTGTTGGAGTCATTACTACTGCATTCATATACCGTGGGACATCTTATATTTGAAGTTTTATTACCACAATTTTCTTATCTTGAATTTTCATTCTACCCATCAGATTTTCATGAGGGTTTGAAGATGTTACCAGTCATTGATCCCTACTTGTGGCTACAGTTTGATGTTGATCTGCCTAACAGAATGAGAGATCTTAATTGCTATTAAATATGTTCTTGAGATACCATTTTGGAGTGTTTTTTATTTGAAGCTTCTGTTCATTGGAATACATTGGGCTTTATATATGTTATTCCTTATTTTGAGTGGCTGTTATGTTGTTAATTTGAAGGGGAGTTATTATGCTGACATGAAATGATAGCTAGGTTATTATTTTTGAAACTCATTTACTATTTAGGTGATCTTGCAATATCTCTCCAACCTACCGTTGGATTGAGATCAATTTTTGGAGTATTGAAAACCCTAGGGAGACCCATTAGCACTATTAATTTGGGGCTGATTAGACTTGTAAATTGGGGTTAATTGTAAACCCTCCAATTCTGTTGATAGGCTTATGTTTCTATAATGACATTAGATTGAATCCACCGGAAGATGGTCAATATAGGTGGATCGGTTACAACAATGGCTACTGCCACCCTAGCTACTGGCTTTCCAACTACTGCTTATCCTCAAGTACAGTGTCATCCTTGGGACCGGATTCTGGGAAAGTATATAGAGCATTCTCGGCATGAATGATTGCCGTCGTGATTGCTGTGGTTAGGGAAATTTGTTTGTCATAGGCATCACAAATGGCCGGATTGAATGTTGAGCGAAGTCTCTCTCCCTATTAGATAGGGGAGCTAAAAAGGAAGAGGGCAGTCCACTTCCCCTGGGTTGCGGAATGAAGTCCCAATGTAACTTGCCTTAAGTTTTGTGCCTATGGACGGTTGGGTAGGGGTGTCAATGGGTCAAGTTGGGCCGGGCCTGTCCTAAACCCTAATCCAACCCTAGAGGCCTTAACCTAAACCCTGATCCGATCCGATCTTGCCAGGGCCAAGAAATCCTCAACCCAGTCTTGACCCTGCCAGGGTTTTTCTTGATCCGACCCGGCCCTGATTGACCCTGATAGGGTCGGGTTGGCCTTGATTGACCCTGTCTTGACCCTGACCCTAATTTTTTCTGTAATCCCATGTCCCTTCAGGGCTTTTTTTGTCTTTTGTTTTTTAATTTTTTTATTAGGCTATATATATAAATAAATATTAGACCAAATATATATACTTATAATTAATACAGGGTCGGGTTGGGCCGGGCTGGGGCTAAGCCTGGGATCTAAACCCTGACCCGACTTGACCCTACCAGGGCCAAACTATAACTAAACCCAAACCCGCCCTCAGGATTGAAAAATCAGGGTCAGGTCCAGGGCGGGTTCGGGCCAGCCGGGCTTTATTGACACCCTACGGTTGGGATTCTGTTGTAGATTGAGTTTTGGATGGGGCGCAAGTCTGATCCTCGAACTCCCTTCTTAGTGTTTGGATCAAGTTGAACTTATTTTTGGATTACTCTTTAAAGCCTTGTTTTTTTTTTACCAGTTTTTGTACATGGCATAGTGGCGATGATTATGTTGAGTGTCCATGCTCTTGTTAATGATTATCATTATGAATCATGATCGTATTTAGATACACTAGGACCTCGAACACGAGACACAAGACTTCCACCTTGGATATTGACGTATTATTGTGGTATCAGTACTTATATCAAAGCTTTCTAATGAAAATTCATGTTGGGTCCTCCTCACGAGGACACACCACTTATTTAAATGAGGTAACATGTGAGGCGGTTCAGATATGGTCTTTCCACACCATTGTAGTTCTTTTTATATAGGGAAATTTATGTTTACCATCCCTTGGGTTTCAAATGATTATGTTTATCACCCTTAGAATGTCATCTATTTCATAAACCTTCTGGTACTTTGAAATATTTTTACAAACATACCCTTATTGTTAGATAAAAATAGTTAAGTGATGATGTTATCACCCCAAATATTAACTAAATGTCTGTAATACCCGTAATGAAATTGTTTTTACATATTTACCCCCTGAAACAAAAGAGAAATGACAGGGTTGTCCCCATCTTCTTCCTTAAGCCACCGCAAAATAGAAACTTGCGAGGGTGACTGAACTTCAATCGTTGCCGGCGGCTTTTCCAGGCCTCCACCAACCCCCATAATACTCAAGAAAAGACGCAACAATGTTGGAGAATTTTCCAATAAGTCAGAACAACCCTTAAGATCCCTTTACTATTCAAAAGAAATGAGGAATCTGAAAAATAAAATCAAATTCAGATATTCAAAGCACCCATTAATGGTGTTCAAAACCCAGCCCTCCATAGTTCCGTTTATGGCCACATCTGTGAATCCATTTTCGTCACAATATCCAAAAGCATCTCAATCGGTCAAAGTGCAATTGGACGGAAAGAATCAGAGAAGAGTTGGGGGGGGGGGGGGGGGTTTGTTGATTGGATGGAACAAGCCAAAACGGAAGTTAAAATTCTCACAATATCCAAAAGCATTTCAATCGGTCAAGGCTCAAATCAATGTTCGAGTCTAAGCTGTTGCACGTGTTGCCTGAGCTTCATTCTGTCAGTAGGGCTCACCGCTCTCTTCTTGTGGTTGAGCTTGCGTCCTTCCCCACCCACCTACATCCAAAACTTCTATGTCTCTGCCCTAAACACCACCACCACCACTGCCACCGCCACCGTAGTCATCGCTTTCATAATCGAGAATTCCAACAAGTCCAAAGGACTGATGATGCTCTTTTCCGACCTATCAAACCCAGCATGTTGATCGTCGGTAATTTCCAATGCCACCAGCCTCTAATTTGGCCGCCATAAGAGGCGGCAGTGAAGAGGCGGCAGTGGAGTTTTTGAAACCCTAAAAGGGTGTTGCCTTCATTCATGGTAATCGGTTGTTTTACCGGTATTTGAGGCCAGCATCGTGGTGGTCAAAGGACGGGGGACATTCTTCGGTGTCTTCCTTGGTCGTCGGCCCCTGTTATGGCCTCCTCTGCGATCATGTTTTCAAATCCTAAGTGGGTTTTTTCCTATTCTGTTTCACGATTTGGGGAAGAATGAGAGGGAATATTCCCTCTCCGATTACTAATTCTTTTAATTAAAAAAACTTTTTTCTTTACGAATTAAGAAAGGGTAAAATTGCCATTTTCTTCCAAAACTAACAGAGTTAGCACTCAGGGGTACGGACATAAAATGAAAATTTTTAAGGGTGGTAAATATAAATTTTCCTTTTATATAAATAAGGTGAGGGAGATTGTGAGTTAGTGAGATGTTTGTTTTTCTCTCTCTTTTATTCCTTCAATGAGTGGAGAGATATGGTAGAGCCATAGAAATGAGTTCTTTGTGAGGGTAAACCACAAAGAGATCTAGCCTCTTTAAAGAGTGAAGGTCTTTGTGATAGAAAGATGTAGACACTTGTAGGAGTGTTCCTCGTATGGGGATTCCACGCAGTAGACGAAAAATAGTCCCACATTGGATATGAATGGGGATGTGGGAGGGTTAATAGGTACTTGGGCACCCTATCCTTAACGTCTAGCTTTTGAGGATGAGTTCTACCCATGTCCCTAACAAGTGGTATTAGAGCTAAGGTTATGGCAGGGCCAAGGTAAGCCAAGGTGTGGGAACCTGGTGTGATCTCGGATGATCCGGTGAGGAGGGGGAGATGGGGAAGATCTTGGTAGCTCTCACGTGGAGGGGAAGATTATAGGGATTCAACGAGGTAGGCAAAGAATAGTCTCACATCGGATATGAACGGGGATGTATGTAGGTTAATAGGTACTTGGGCACCCTCTCCTTAATGACTAGCTTTTGAGGATGAGTTCTACCCAAGTCCCTAACAAGTATTGTTTGGCTTGGGTGTGTCTTGTATTCTACGGGTCCACATAATTGTAATTGGTCTGTATTTGTAATTGGGATGAGTTTTTGGTCAATTACATGTAAAGGGGGTAACATTGTAATTATGTGGGGATTAGGGTTTTGGATTCCCTATATATTGTCTCTATGTGGAAAACCCTGTGAACAAGCAAATGGAAACACTTTATGAGGTGAAGAGTGGTGTAGAGAGTTTTTTTAGAAAATAATAAAAATCTTTGGTTCTCTCGGGTGGATGTAGGCAACCTTGCCAAACCACGATAAATTCCTTGCATTGTGTGTGGTTGTTTGCTTGAATTCTTTCTCGTGGTTGTCCATTCGTCTCTAACAAGTGGTATCAGAGCCAAGTTCGGTGGATCATCGTAGGAGGTACAAGGAGATTTAGGAGAAGAACGGTGCACAAGGAGAGGAAGAAGTTTTTCGAAGTGCAAATTGAAGGTACGATTCTATGAAGAAATCAGATCGTGGTGTTTGTTTGATTTGTTTTCGAGAAAAAAAAAATTTAGATCCGTGGTGAATTCAAGTGAAGGTTTGCGGGTTGTGTATGGCAGAGAAATGTGCAACGCAATGTAAGCAACATCATTTGTTTACTGAACCGACGGATGGATCTAAGGTGTGTTCGTTTACTGTTTTTGCTTTTGTTTTTAGTAAACAAATCATAGTTAACTGGATAAAAAATAAAAAAGGTTGCACAAGGTGCAAGATTGGTTTTGAAGAAACAGAGGAGGTTTTGTGTAAAATTTTTGTTTTAAAAAGAGTAATGATTACTCTGGAAAGTAAAGAAAAAAAACTGAGAAAGGACGTTGAAGAAGGAGGAGGAACCAGAGAACGGGTTCAGTGAAGAAAAGAAAAAAAAAAAAGTTTTTTATTGAGCCGATGTCGTACCAGTTTGATTCTATACAGGAAAATCAAATTTTGTACAGGGAGTGTGGTACGGGGGGTCGGGTGTTCCTAAGGTTTTTCGACGTTCCAGATTTAGTGGAAGTGACGGATCGGACAAATTCCGGTCCATTGGTATAGATCTTGTGGGTTCATGCAGAGATCAACAAATATTCAGTTTGTTCAGGTTGATGGTAGGTACGGAAGGCACATATCAGGTAAATCGGATGGCGATGAAGAGTTCAAGCTTCTCCATTAAACGCTTCAATGGACATAACGATTTCACCTTATGACAACAACGGGTGAAGAATATTCTTACGCAGGAGGGGACGGCCAAGGCTCTCAGGAAGAAATCAGAAAAGTCGCAGAAGATGAAGGATGATGAGTGGCAAGAGTTGAGGGATTTGGCAAGCAGCACGATCCAGTTGTATCTTGCAGATAACACTCTTCATGAGGTCATCGGATTGGGGGATCTAGAGGAAGTCTGGGCAAAGTTGGAGAGCAGGTACAAGTCCAAGTCGTTGACAAATCGGTTATTTTTTATGAAACAGTTATATGGCCTTCGATTGTTAGATGGAGTGAAGTTTGAGGTGCACTTGGATGAGTTCAACAAGATTTTGACGAAATTATAGGCTCTTGATTTGAAGATCGAAGAGGAGGATAAGGCAGTTCTCCTGTTGGCATCACTACCTCCTTCATTTGATCACATTGTGGCTAAATTACTGTTTAGTGAGGATACTCTCAAACTTGACGAAGTTATTGCTACTTTGCTGATGAATGAAACACGACAAAAAAATAGCGGTGATGGGGTGTCAGAGGAGGGTAATGCCTTGGTTGTAGGTGGTGATCAAGGTAGAGGCAGATCAAATGAGAGACTAGAGGAGTCTGGCAAGTACAAGGGTCGCTCAAAGTCTAAAGGTCATAAAATGTTATTATTTGAGGAGGGTCATATAAAAAAGAATTAGCCAAGGCATAAGGAGGATAGAAAAGAGAAAGAGGAGGAGAATGATAAATCATCCACTACTGGTATCGTGGAAGAGTCTTGGAATGATGATGGAAATATCCTTCTCACTATTTCATATGTGTTCAATCAGGCATCAGTTTGCTACATATCATGCATGTAAAAGTGGTACTGTCAAAATGACAAATAATGCGGAAAGCAAGGTTGTTGGGATTGGGACTGTACGGATTCGCATGTTTGATGGGGTTGCGCAAACTTTGACTGGGGTGAGGCATGCGCCAGATCTAAGGAAGAATTTGATTTCACTGGGAACACTGGATTCGTTTTTAGATGCTCATCTGAAGGTGGAGTTCTTAGGGTTTCAAGAGGGGCCATTGTTGTGATGCAAGGCTAGATGATTGGTAATTTGTACAGGCTTGCAGGGAGTGTTGAAATAGGTGGAGCTCCTATTGGAACTCAGGCAAGAGGTATAGGTGGGGGACAGAGGTTGCAGGTGGTTCAGGAAATGAACGAGTACAAGCCTAGAAAGAAACAGGTGATTTTCGCTTTGGATTTGGTGAGTGGCGATGATCTCTCGGAGCGGGCTGCAGTAATAGGTGAGGTGGAGCCACATCAGATCGTGCGGCGACGATGAGCTGTACGGAACACCTTAGGTGGGGTTGGGGGTGGGGGGCATGCTGGTTTGGGTATAGCGGTCAGGCAATGACACCCCGGACGGGGGTGTGGGTCATGCCGATTTGGGCATAGGAGAAAGGTAGAGACAAAGGCGGAGTTTACAGAGTCAACATCAACACCGGTCTTCTTCAGGGTGGCTTGCAAAATCCAAGCCAAGGTGGAGATTGTTGGGGTTGGGTGTGTCTTGTATTCTGCGGGTCCACATAATTGTAATTGACCTGTATTTGTAATTGGGACGGGTTTTGGGTCAATTACATGTAAAGGGATAAAATTATAATTTGTATGGGGATTATGGTTTTAGGTTTCCCTATATACTATCTCTGTGTGGAAAACCCTGTGAAATAGAAAAGGGGAACACTTTGTGAGGTGGAGAGTAGTGTAAAGAGTTTTTCAGGAAATAGTAAAAATCTCTGGTTCTTTCGGGTGGATGTAGGCAACCTTGCCGAACCACGGTAAATTCCTTGCGTTGTGTGTGGTTGTTTGCTTGAATTCTTCCTCGTGGTTGAACATTCATCCTCAACACCTCGTACATGCGTAGAAGCGTGATGTTGTTCTTTTTGTCAAGAGAAAACAAAAGATATTGCAGTTTCTCTTGTTATGTGGTATTGAAGTGAGAGTATTGTGCTCTTGTGAATCCACCTTATATGATGAGAATTATTTTTAATCTAAGAGGGATATTTCTCTTAATGCTTGGTAGTTTCTAACATTAAATAAAGAAGATTGTATCCCCATTACTATCATAATGGAGATTTTTCCAAGGCTAGCTAGAATCTCATGGATTTTCCCTTTCACCTCAGAAGGGGTTTTCAGGTTGAAAACGAGTGTGTTCTTTTGTGGTTGGTTGGATATGATTTATCTATGTTGTTGGTTTTGTATCTACTTGATTGTTGTGTATCTGCCTTAAATTTGTATACAACAATAACAAACTCAGCCTTATCCCAACTTAATGGGGTCGGCTACATGGATCCAAACAAAAATATATATAGAAAACATATTTTTATCCCAAACAAAAAGGGGGGCTGGGGGAGGGAAAGAGATGAGAGAAAAATGGAAAATAAATAGAAAAATGAAAGATGAATGATAGTAAGAGGAAATACGCATAGCCCAACTCGTCAGGAGAATCTTAACTAAATGGGATCTGAGACATAGATCCTTGACCTCCAGTAAGCTCTGCCCGAAGTCATACTTGGGACAAGTCGTAGAATATGCATCTCCATTAAATTTGTATATAGGTAGAAAAATGTTTGTTTTTCCTAACAAATAAAAAATGCATAGGCCATAAGAAAAAAAACGCAAAAAATAAAAATTCGAATTAAAAGTAACAACTTTTTGAAAGGAAAAAGGTCATGTACTAACGTAATAAAGAATTTGTTGCGAAAAAAATTCTGGACCCTAGGTTTAGGTTGGACAAATGACCAGAGGCATACTATATTTTCCAATGAAGACTTGGATTTGGCTTAGCATACAAATAAAAAAGAAAAAAGAAACACACCTAGTTTTGTCTAAATTTTTGCCCCCTTAGTTTTCTTCAATACTTTTCTTCATAGCATTTGAAAGGAGAAAAAAAAGATTAAATTATCATATAAACTGAACTTATTGATATAGATTTTCTGTTTTGGTAAGAAATTATATATATATATATATATATTCCTCTTCCAACATAATACGACATTATCAAGTAAAACTTAACTTTCCAATTCACTATTCATGTAGGATAATTTTCAGCAATATAGATATCATCTGATGTGTAAAATGAATTAGGGAAGCAGTTTTCTGTCTCCCATGTGTCTATATCTCTCCTCCTCAAAACAAGGGGGCAGAGGTGTCTTTTCATATGGGGAGGAGAGAGATAGACTCATGGGATTGATAGCTTAGGCCACACTCCCGGACAGAGTTCTTTTTCCCAATGAATTGACAGGGAAAACACAAAGCAAGAAAAAGTGTATCAATTAAACTTTCAAATTGTAATAAAATTATTTTGGGAAATAATTCCCCAAACTATAATTTAAAATTGAGACAAATAATGTATCTAGTTAGCTAATAATTTTTGCAATATTTAACCTACAGCATAGCTTTTGTCACAAAATTATATAGAACAATGCAATAAGTACACATTAAAGACATAGAATGGTTGAGTCATGTCACTTAACACTCCTTAAGACTGTAGACGTCATCTCCCTATAGTGTAACAGAGGATTTATGAATCATCTTCCAATATGAAACAACTCTATGACATCTGCTACTAGTTGTGCACTTGGCTACTGTGCCCCTTCAAGTAGAGTTGTGCTCGGGCTTAAAAGGAAAAACTTTGACAAAACATTATTGGCTAAAGACTTGAAAGAGGAAGTGTGCTTTAGTGTTTGGCCAAAGACTTGCAATAACAACACAGAACTGCACACACACTTGAACAAATTTTGAAAAGAGTGAAGGCAGGTTGCTGCCTCTATTTATAGAGGGAAAGTATACTTCAGACTCACCTGTTTAAACGAGTACACCTATCCATAATGAATGGAAGAGAGACACCCCTTTGTGCGTACATGTATATACATAGACTTGTCTCTTCAAGAAGAACTTGTTACGCATATGCACGGCCAATCAGCACAGTACGCACGCATATGTGAAAAATAAACCCCGAACCTCCAAAGCCAAGAAGTGTAGAGTAGTTCTCCTCTCAAGGGTCTCTACCCTTGTAAGTCACATTTTTTTTTTTATCAAAGAAGGTGAAACTCCCCACCAAGCAATTTATTAAAAGAACCTATAGAAATCTTTCCTGCTCTTAAGTAGTTCACGCTCACATAAAGTTTTCCCACTCCTTCGCCTTTGCATGAAACAAACATCGGGACTATACCCAAAAAACAGAAACAAACACCGGGAAGTTGCAGGTCTGATTTATGCGGAGGATGGAGATCTAGGTAAAACCAAAAGATAAGTATGCATTCCAACTGTTTTTATCGTTCGAGAATGCAAAATCAACCTGAAATGCATATCAAAAACAGCCTACGTCTAGGCCTGTAAATAGATCGGATTCAACTCGGATACGGATCGGATGTAATCGGATTCGGATGCAGATCGAATTCGGATTTTCAACCATCCGTTTACACATCTACCTTGTGTAACCCGAACCTTTCTCCCCATAGTGGATACAATTCACTCTCAATCCATAGATTTAGATCATGATTCTCTTCTCCTCATATTCTAGAACCTGTTGAATCTTCAAAAACCCTCAAGATCGTTATTTACTTAATTTTTTATAATTAAGTATTCGGATTTGGATTTTTATTGGAGTATTCGGATTTTTTTCCAAATATCTCTAATCAAATACGGATGTTCCTAAACGGATACGGATGTAGATCGAATTCGGATTTTCGGTTATCCATTTACAGCCCTACCTACGTCCCTTGTAAATCGTTTTTTTTTTTTTTTAATTCATTTAAAACCAACAATAACTAATGCTCCCAAATGCACAGGTTATCTTCATGTTAGGGTAGTAATATAACATGTAAGCATGGAAAATGCGTTCCACTGTTTTTCACTGAAACTTGTAAAACCAGAATTCAACACAAGAATGAAATTCTGCTCCTGAGATCAATGGTTCTCTGGTCAGCCCCACCAATTACCAGTCATTTAGGAAACCAAATCAATTGTGAAGGCAAACCCTTCTCTCATTACATTCCTACTGGATTCCAACATCTACATTTTGATTCGTCCTTGCAGAATGAGTTTTGTACAGCTTAAAGTAGGATTACAACGACCTTCTATAAAATAAAAATAAAAAACATGTTTTTATTACATTTGGTATCAATTTCTAAAAAAAAATTCTGCACTGAACAGACGCAAGGATTTCTATTTCAGAGTTCTGTATAAAATTCAAAGCATATTGACACAGTACTCTGGAACAGGGATGCAGTGGATGTTGGTCAACCAACCTCTTTCAAAAGACCAGAATATCAACACTCAACCAAATGAAAGGAAAGAACCTTCGAACTAATTGAAAGGAAAGCTGAAGTTTTGCTACATCAACTGACCCACTGTAAGAAATGCTTTCCAATACCAGCAACACCACCTGCTCTATTGATTGTTGTGAAGCAGAAGACCTGTGGTCTCAACATCAGGTGAGTGTTTCTTGGATCTTACAACAAATGGGCTTCACGTTTCTGCACTCCGCCTCTGGGAAACCTGTGTATCTGTTATCCTCGATTCACGCTTCTTCTTATGACGGCCATGTTTTGGCCTGGAAACTCGACCAGTCTTCGTGGTATGCTTCTCCATGTGCTCTTGGGTGCCACCTACTTTTTCACCAGACATGAATTCTGGAGGTGCATCTGGCCAAGGTGTATGCTTCGCAGGCACAGTAATCTCCAACGGAGAATCAATTATCCATCTATGAGCAGTAAGAATTAATGTCAGAAGAATTGCAAAAGAATGATGGCTACTGTGGATAAGAGTAAACATGATTTACACTAATAGCTTATCACAATCAGTTGACTTTTACATGTTTCTGTAACAGTGGCCAAGTTCTCGGTTAATGGAAACGATGACTGAAAAGTGAGATCACCTATTGAACTGCTTTCCCAGTAGTCTTCATGGCGCAACTTAGGTATGCTCCATCTGAGCTCAACTGGCCCAAACTGATCCATGGTTGAATTGATAAGGCTCTTTCCTTGGATTCAGTTAGGGGAAGGCAAAAAAAACCAGCCTTAGTAGGGTTAGGGTGGAGTTCTCCGACTCTTCAGCTTGAGCCTCTATCCAGCATCTCCAACAATGCTAATAACATAAGCATTAAGCTTAGGATACTGTTGTCCAGAGGCTTTTTTTTTAAAGAGTGTCTGGGGGGGAGGGGGGCAGGGTCAGCATCTCGAGGATCCCCACTTTGGGTTGACATCATGGGTCAAAATTTCCTGAAAAAATGAGGGAAACAAATAGGGGGATACAATTTGGTGTAAGTATTTTTTTTTTTTGGGGGTGGGGGTAGGGGTGGGGTTTCCTTTTAGCTAGTTGATCCGGGGTCCTAGCATTACCCTTTTAAAATTAAGGTGAAGTTCTCTTTCTAAGAAAATATATTGCATTTTCTCTTCCTAGTCATGCTTACTCATCCCCTCATGAATTACATCCCCTGCCCAAGATACTGAATTTTAATTTCAAAAGTTCCTCTTATAAAAATTTATGATAATGTTATACCTACCTCAAACATTTAATGTTCAAAATTTTCATTTCATACCAAAACCCATATCAACTTTTGGCATAATAATAAATAACATTAGTAGATTAAAATAACAGAACCACATTGGCAACAATATATTTTTGTTTTCAAAATTGCTTGGAACCATTTGTAGTTTACATCATAGTTTTCAAGGCATCCAGGCACCTTCAGGGTGCCAAGGCGATGTCATGGCTTATTGGATGTAGGTAAGTTGACCTCTTTGACCAACTGGGTGACGCCTTGGACGCCTTGGTCCACCAACCAAAGGTCCAAAGTGTTTTTCAAACTTTATTTATTTGCTGTTGCTTTCCCTCTCACCTTTATTTGCTGTTTATACAATATGTTAAGAGTGCCCTTTTGATTCTTGCCTTAACAAACAAAAATACTAGGGCGCCTAGGCAGGTGTCTTGTCGCTTAAGCACTTTGGTGGCCCTCCAGCGCCCTAGGCACCTTGACGACTATGGTTTACATCTTTAAAATAAACCGGTGGACTTGTGTAGGGGAAAGAATGAATTTACCTAAGAATACTTGTTCATCCTTAGAGCAGTATGATATAAATTATATTGACTTGCTATACTACATAGTACCCGGCAAGGTACAACACAGCTACTCCCTAAGACAAAAGTTCACGTTTTTTGTTTTTTGGGGTGCAAGTCAGGTTTTGACCATATTTCTCACATTTCGTAGTTTAGACTAGTTTCAACCGAAAAATACCAAGTTTCGACCAATTTTGACCAGTTTTGACCAGCCTATAAGTCGACCTCGAAGCAGGGAAACTAGCGGGAGATCGATTGCAGCCAGGATCAACACAATAAGGATGAAAAAATTGAATAACTGAAACTTTTATTGCTTTTTATTTTCTGTTTACATATGAAAGAAGAAGAGGATATAGAGAAGAAAGGGGGAATAGGTAGTAGGCTATCTCAGCCTTCGGCCTCTCACCGACAGCTATCTCAGCTGTTGAACAGAAGTCTTCTCAGACACTTGAAAGCAAGCAATAGAAATTCCATTAATCATGTCTTACTTCGAGTACAACTTATGGGGCCTAGTTATAGCTTGGCCTAAGCTTCACAAAATAGAAACCACATGAAAATAGAAAGTAAATCTAACTAAAAGGAAACAAAAGACTGAAATAGAAACTTAACAAAATTGAGACTTCTAAATAAAAGCTACACCTACTTTCTAAATCTGAAATTAAAAACTAGTATTAACTTGCTAAAACTGAATTTAGAAACTATCTAATCTCCTATTACAACCAAACTGGAAAATAGAAACAAGGTAAACTAACATAGCTAAACAAAAATAGGAACAAAGCTGTCCATATGTGCCCCCCAAATCATTGTTCAAGTGAACAGAAAAACTTGGTACTGTTCATGTGAACAGAAACTTTTTTATTTTAATTTCTGTCGTGGTCTCTTATCTTCTTCATGCTTCTCTCTCGGCTGGGGCTGCCTTAGGTGATGCTCCATCGAACCAACAAAAAACTTGCCACACCATCAGACCAGGCTGCCTCTCACAGCAGTCGAATCCCACAACCTTGCTGGGCTGGTTTTGGGGCTTGTTCCTGTGGGTCCATATGGACTTGTGATCTACATCAGCCTAGTTTCGACCAGTTTCGGTAGTTTCGACAAGTTTCAACCAGATTCGGTAGTTTCGACCACTTTTGACAGCACACATGTCGAGTTTTCCCAGAAAATTCCAGGTTTCAATCTGGTTTCGGTCGAAACCTGGGAAATCTCAGTTTCCTGGCTAGTCAAAACTGGACTCGGCACCAAGATTTAGAACCTTGTGTAGTCTTAACATGACCTACCAAGGGAACATCTCATTCGCCTGGAAGCTGAGGGAAAGTGATTATGAAGCTGATAGTCTGATATCCATCCTACACTATGTGTTGTGGGAAGTTTACCTCTTTGAGATTGTGTAAGGCCTTGCCCTTGTATTTGTGTATTTTCTATATCTGTTGGGGAGTTGGTCTCTTCAGGCTAGGGTGCTTTTTTCCTATGCCCTTCTGTCATAGTCTTTCTTTTATAAAATGAGTAACTTATAAATTAAAAAAAAAAAGGAAACAAATAAAGCACAAGGGTTGAGCAACAACAACTATAACCTCACTATGAAGATGATCTGACAGAATTTATCCAGTTGATTAAGGGCCAGATTTCATAAAAGTAGTTGAGAATGGTATTTCTTCTCAAGACAGGGTCAGAATGGACAAAACGTGCAGACAATGCACCTCTAAATGCTCCATACCACGATAGTCTTATGTTCACCATAAGCACTCCAATATGTTTTGGGAACAAATGCACCAATCAATTCACTAACCATATTGGTGATAATTCCAAACAAGCTGACAGACTTCATACTAGACAGGAACACTCACAAGGCAAATATACATGCCTTTTGTATGGCGATTTCCCTTCCTTCACAAAACAATCAATATTGAAAAAAGTATCAATTATTAAAACTGAATCATGTAAAGGATTTAAACCTCACAATATTATCAACAGTGGGCAAAAAGCAAATAGGGATCTCAGAGCTACCACAAAATTACAACTGAATCCTTTCTCCAACCTCTTTTGGACATGCATCAATTTCTATAAAATAGGTATCTCATAAGCATCCTAAACACATAGAAAGTAATTCACTATTTTGAATAAATGTCTAAGTTTTACTGCAAGCAAATCTCATTGAAATTTATTCAGTTGAGACATTAAGCTCTAAAAGGACTTCAGGTCCTTCGATTCAAATCAGATATCTTTTTCGCTTTGATAAGATCTGTCAAGGTGTTATTAGACGCATAGTTGTAAAGGTATTGTGATGTAGATCACAAGTCCATAAGTACCCACAGAAACAAGCCCCAAACTAGCCCAGCATGGTTGTGGATTCGACTGCTGTGAGAGGCAGCCTGGTCGGATGATGTGGCAGGTTTTGTTGTCGATGGAGCGTCACCTAAAGCAGCCCGAACTACTTCCCCAAAAAAAAAAAGGTTACTGTTGAATGGTACTGTTCACGTGAACAGTGATATGGATCCATAAAGCAAATAATTATTTAGTTTCAGTGGGCCCCACTGAAGATAGCAAGACAAAATAGATTTTATTGCTGCCTAATAGTTTCTAATTTATTTAGTATCGGTTTTAGTGTCCTTCCTTTTGTTTTAGAAGGCTGAAATATAAAGCCTTAGTAGTTTCTAATTCTAGTTAGTTTCTATTTTTAATAAGTTGCCATTGTCTTTTTTTTTTATTTTTTTGCTAACCCATCTAAGAGACTGCCCAAGGGAACTTTACTCACGGACACTAGAGAGGTAGGAGGGAATGATAGGGAGAGAGGGGGGGGGGGGGGGGAGGACACACTACATACACACACTCACACATGTGACAAGAATCGATCCACTGACCTCTCCTGGCGCCTGCTCTTCAAGCAGCAGTGCAAGCCAGTGCGCTAGGCACTGGATTCATGCCATTGTCACTAGTTGCTAGGTTTAATAGTTTCTATTTCCTAATTTCTATTTTCAGTTAGTTTCTATTTTAGGAAGTTTCTATTTTCTACCTTCTATTATGTAAGCTTGCCTAAGCTATTAATAGGCCCCCTATTGTAAGGAAGGACCAGAATTGGAGAATAGTATATGGCCAAGCTTGCCATCGGTTATGGGAGAAATTCCATGTTTCAACTGTTGGGATAGCTGTGGGTGAGAGACCCAGGCTGAGAGAGCCATTCCCCTACCTCCTTCTCTTCTTTACATTATACTGTCTAGGCAAGGCAATGCCTAGGCGTCCAA
The DNA here is from genome assembly GCF_018873765.1 of Telopea speciosissima. NCBI lineage: Eukaryota > Viridiplantae > Streptophyta > Magnoliopsida > Proteales > Proteaceae > Telopea > Telopea speciosissima. The sequence continues at coordinate 20,397,306 of NC_057919.1, read as the reverse complement.
GCGTCCTTTGCTGGAAGGGTACCTTGGTTGCCTTGGTCACCTAGGTGGTGTCACCTTGACATCCAGGGCCCCCTCCAATGCCTTGGGTTGCCTAGACCCCATGATAACTATGGTTAGTTGTGTCAGACACTGTAATAAAGGTTCCACCAGTAGAAATATCCATTACTTTGACACAGAATTGATATGGAATCCACACAGATTCAGCAGAGTCGCTGATTCTGTCAAGTGACTCAGCAAGTAACATCATTCTCAAATTATTTTTCCAAATCAAATTCACCTATTCCACTCATGTGGCCTATTTACCATTAAAACATAAGCAATCATTTCTTTATTCTTCACATCAAACAACTTGCTTGGCCTTCCATTGTCCCTTTTACTCCTTCAACTTGCACCTTATCACCCCTTCTCACAGGTGCAGTCATCATTGGTCCTTCGACACATGATCAAACCTACTGGTGCCACCCATAAGTTTAAAAAAAAAACATTCACTTCTCATTCTATACATTCTAGTCTAGCAATTCATCCATCTCAAAATCCACATGAAGTAACAACTTTTTCATGTATTTTCTGTTCCTTGGTTGAAATACGTTCTGCTCCATAGAGCTGTGCTTCCTCATAGCCTTCTGAAATTTCCCTTTCAATTTTAATGATCTCCAATAATCACATAACACAACCAAAAGTGCCTCTACAATTCATCTACCTCACTCCAACCTTAAGGGAAACATTATCTTCAATTTCTCCCTCCTTTAGGATATCTGACAATGATCAATCTCAACCAGTGTCTTGTTTCTACCCTATGTATATTCTGTTTTAGCCCGGTTTACCTTAATACTTTAATTCTATATCCCTTGTGCATACTTTCTGCTCTAGTCAGAAAGTGGAAAAGATTTCTAGCTGCATCATCTAGATTTCCTGGCTAAGTGACTTCTATCCCAGCGACATGGCAGTATGATGTCACTGATCCAGACATTTCATATGCAATAGGACACTTGGATAGTTTTGTTGACAATAAGATAATCCAATGAGTCTCTTTTCTACCACCTACATACGCTACTAAACAAGTAGAAATGACAAGATTCTTCTAACTTACTAATGATCAATCAAGATAGTATCCAATGTATCTTTCCTTTGTTCTCCAATCTACACATGCTCAGTGTAACCGAAAGAAGAAAGCAGTATTAATTTTCTATGCAAGTTTTTTCATAACAGTTGCTATTTGACGAGTTATCTACCCAATCAAATTTAACTCATTAACTGAGAGCATAGGACACCATCACATATATCTCAAAGGGAATGATCAAAATTCTACATTCGGCTTCTGATGGCTCAATGAGACAAATATGTACTGTTTCTATGGCCTCCTGCTATAAGTGATTATTGGTCTAAAGACAGGTAGCTGCCACTGTTTGAGGCTGGTAAACTCCCCCCAGCCCACCCATCCAAAAAAAGGAGAGGGGGGGGGGGCCTTCATCTCTTTCTGAAGCATTCAGGTTCACTGACAATCAACGAACATGGTGAATTTTCAGGAAAAAAAAAAAGGGTGTACCCAGTGCACGAGGCTCCCGCCACTGCGGGGTCTGGGTAGGATCATAATGTATGCAGCCTTACCCCTGCTGCTTTCACAGAGAGGCTGTTTCCAGACTAGAACTCGTGACCACTTGGTCACAATGGAGCAACTTTACCATTGCACCAAGGCCCGCCCTCTTGTGAATTTTCAGAAAACAAACACATAATATACAAGAAGATTGAAAATAAATCGATCTAACTTTCTGTACAAAGAATACAGGCTTTCACAAACACAAATGATCTATGATGTACAAATATTTTCCCATTGGTAAATCATCTGAGGCAACTGAATAGGAAATCAACAGCACAAAGACCGAACAAGTCATACATTGAGAGTAAAAACACTACTGAATTTAAGAGATAAAGAGAGCATGAATAGCTAAATAAATATCGTGATAAGAGATAGAACCAATTAAGGAAGACAGTAAAGCTAACTCTTACCCTGGAGGGAACTTGCTATCTGCACGAGCTTCAACTCGAAGCCACCAAAGTAAAACTTTGCGCCCACAAGAACCTAGAGGCTCCACAACAGAAGCATCTTTCAAAAGAGACAATGGACTCTCAAGGTCACCTCCATCCCTTTCCAGTGTATCTAGATCCTTAACCCAATCAGGCTTATTCTCAGCTTCCTTCCAGAACAACCTGGAATTCAGAACAAACCCAGACCACTCCAGCTTCCTAGGCAGCACTGTTGCAGAATCACCGATGTAAGTGGCACTCTTCTCAGCATAAGGTAGAGAATTGAATGTGTGCCAACCAACCAGACTTCCGGATGAGTTGCAAGCAGGGCCTTGAATAGGCAAAGGTGAGTTCTCATCATCCTGCTTCTGAGTCGAAAACTCATCTGGGTTACCGGAATGAGCAAGAATACCAACCGAAACAGCACCAATCCATTTCACAGACTGGATCTCATCAAACAACTCCATACTATGCATATTACTATCATCGGCAAACACCACAATTCCATCCAATCTCTGCTCCCTGACGACTCTGTTCACCCGAACGCCAACGACATCAACTTCAATTCTTGCAAAAGTTTACAAATTAACAGGGTTAAAAACAAAGAGCTCACCTCAGGGCACGAAGCCGCATTCTTGCCTCCATCCGATGGCGATTCTCCCAAGTAATAGGCATCCGTTGGTCAAAGCCGATGTGGATGGTTCGAAGACTGGACTTGGCAAGAAGAGAAGTGGTCTCATTAGTGATTCCTCCGGCTTCAACGACGATCCAGGTGAGATCATAGGGAGCCAGCATGAGCGAGTGCACTAAGCCCGTGAGATGGAGGGTTTGGAAGGTGCGGACATAGGTAGGGGTGATAACAATCAAGGGTCTTGGGCTCTTGATCCCATACTGAAGCCGCTGTTCTCTCTGAACTCTCTCCATAATGAGATGAGCTTTCATGACCTCAGCTGGATCCGGATGAGGCCAGGGACGGATTAGGATCCCATGACGACCAACAACGACGCGGCTGCCCACGGTCGTCCGATTAGCCGTGGTGTCAGGATTCTGAATCGTAGGGGTTGAAGGCGGAGTCTGTGAGGTGAGACCCTCGGCGGCGACATTGGTGGTGGTTGTTAGGAGCGGACGCGTTGTGGTGTAGAGATGATTAGTGACGGAGGGAGAGTTATTGTTGTTGGTGGAGAAGAGGAGGAAGATGATAAGTCGAGAGAATCTAAAACCCATTACGAGGCTGATAAGGCAGCAAAGCCCATGGAGAACTAACCAGAAGAGAGCCGCCGGCGATTTGAAAGATCCGTCAACTGTAGTCTCCAAAGGACCATTTGCTCTGAAGCTGTTGTTCCGGCGGGTGTTGCAGTTCTGCTGCAACACCGATAGCTTCATCTTTCACCTGATCAGTAACAACCCTTCTCTGTGTTTTTGAGGCACTGATGAGGTAGTGACAGCGAGAGAAAATGGAGGGTTGGGGTGGGGCAAATGAAATCTAAGGTGAAGACTTGAGCATGTAGTGAAGAAGGGGAAGTTACTGTGTCTTCAGTTATTGAAAAAGAAAAGCGAGGTTGGGGGAGGAGTTCGGTGGTGAGGCAATTAGCCGGTGACTGACTCTTTTTTAAATTCAAATTGGTGAAATTGTTTCCAAATTTATCTGGGTTGCTGCTGTTTTGGTAAACTTTATCAGAGATTTCTTAGGTTTCACGATGTCTTCTTCCACAGTGACAGACAAGGAAAAGAGATCGAAAGAGAGAGAGAGAGAGAGAGAGAGAATCGAAGTAGCAGAGAAGTAGATAATTACCTGAAACCTGCCACTCCGGAATTAAGGGACCCAGCTTGGTTGGTGAAGAGCCGCAGCTCTTGGTGCCGGAATTCGGAAAGAGAAAAAACTTGATTCCGAAGAATCCGCAACCACGCTTTCCATTTTCTTCTGGTCTTTTTTTCGTATTTCTAGTCTTACTTCTTTTTTGTTTTACCAAATATACCCCTGGCGTTGACTATGTAAACAGTATTTCATCCGAGGACAAGATCGTCTGAAAAAAAAATTATCAACTCTAATCATAGTAGCTTCATGAGACTATAATGAAGAAGCTGTCAAAATGAGACTAAAAACTAACAGAAATAGCATGTTAGGGTTCTTTTTAATTAAACGTCAGCTTAATTTAATTAATTAAAAATAAAATATGGGTCAATTATGGTTTAAGGTGACGTCGCCGTGAAAACAGGAAAGCTGTGTCACCGGTTTTCTTTTCCGGCGAATTAGGTTTGATGGTCAAATAGGTGGGCTGTCACAATAGAAAGTTCCTGAGTGAGTAATGGGACAGCCCATCGGTTGGTACTTTTGTTTTATTTTCCAATTTTATTTTATGGAAGGTTGGTACTTTGGTTTGGTCATGGAAATTATAGAGATTCCTTTTCTTTCTTTTTTTTTTTTTTTTTTAATTGAGAATTGAGAAACTGTGTTTCTGTGGACCTTATCGTAAATATTCCATGTAATGACCTAGCACATCTTTGATCTTGTCACGGATTTTTTCAAAACCAGTCCCATGGTTTGTGTAAAAACTAATAAATTATTAACCCACAGACCTAATATGATTTCTATATCAATTTTGGAAAGTTATTTTAATTTGAAAGACTATTTAATATGATTTTTGCATTCAATTTCAAAAAAGAAAGAAAAAAAAATTTGAAATCAATATGAATAGAAAGCTTGAAATAGATCTTCATTTATTTCATTCCCAGCGATTAAAATCACTTCAGCCTATTTTGCACTAAACTGTTAAATAGAAGGAAATTTTTTTTTTTCATCATGTTGTGAGAACCATGGGTGGATGCAGGATGGCCACGTGTCTTTCACCTCACGCAAGATGAGATGAATCAAAATATAGAGAGTGGCCATCTAGATTAGGGTAATAACTTCATGATATTTTTAATCGGGAATTGATCGAACCATCAGTTTGAGAATGGGTCTAGTCCGTCCAGTAAAAATTGATCTCCATATTACTTGGCTAAATTATATAACATATATTCAAACTAATATAGAATATATGAAGGAAAGAGAATTAGGATGTAAAAATCAAATACCTGAAGATTCGGGTGTAAAGCAAAGGTTAATATACTGAATTTAAGCATAACATGCAATATGCCATGAATGAAGATTCAAGCTTAAAGAACACATAAAATGAGGAAAACCTTAAGTCTAATATGATAAGCAAATATGCATTGAAACACAAAAAACATTTGCTACTGAGAAACACATTGACTATATTGATCTATGGACTACATCATCTAATACATCTATGATCAAGTAAACTAGTATGCATGATGAGAATGATAGATTAAACTGGAAAAAAAAAACATGAAAAATATCATACTATCTTGTACACAAAAATCTAGCCTAGATGCATAGAGAAGATGCAAAATAACAAAATCATTCATGGAGGCATTGATTACAACACATCAACATGAATCACACAATGAGATATCCACCATAGAATAATCATGGAAGAGAAAGGAAACAGTAAGTCCTAGACTATTCATGCATAAAAAAAGAACAACATTTATTCTAGTGATACAAAAGGAAGACAAATAGAAAATGGCACAAATGATTAGGGGATCAACATAACCTAAACAACATACTTCTTTTTTTTTTGGGGTTAAGTACCTAAACAACATACTAAAAGCGATAGGTGTATGACCACTACCTAAAGAGATAGGAACACACACCTAAAAGGTATGGAAACCAAGAGAGAGAGAAAAAAAATAATCAAAGAACACAAAAGAGATAATAAAAGAGACTTAAGACCTTACCTTATCGAAGAACCACAAACATATATGTTTGGAAGCTACTCTTAATTCAATAGAAAAGCTTCAACTTGGATTCCAACTTACCCACGCACTTAGGGCATCAAAACTTGTTCTATTCAACATTCTCTAGCCAAGGAAGGACCTCATATGTTAAGAACTTCTCAAAAATATCCCTCTCAATGTGAGAAGACTTGTAATTATAGATTGTAAGAGGCCTACTACTCCTTTAACAAATTTTAGGGCTCCACAACCCATCCCAACCATCCATATTAATTGGTTATTCATCTATTGTGTCAATGAGAACACACACTCATAATTAATAGGATTTGAACAAGTAATCATGCTTATCACGTCCTAAAGTCACCTCAGAGGCAAAGGAATGAACCTAGATGGGTTTAAAACCTCCAAGAATAAATTAGGATGTGTGAAAGTGATCAATCCTGAAGAAAACGAGAGTCCATGCTTATCTAGAAAATACCTAGAAATAAGGCTTGTGTCAACATTGAGCTTTAGAACCGCCGATGTCGATTACAGCCTACAATTTGTCGAACAGAATCTTCATGTTGTCGATATACCTTCCTGACAAATCGACATATCCAAAGCACTGTTCGACACATCCCATAAAGCCAGTCAACAGATTAATCTATCGATCAACATTATATGGTTGTTGAGTCGAGGTCTTTGCGTCGGTGTCCTTTTGGCTAGTTCACCCTTGAACTAGGACAATTCCAAGTGTGATTGGGCTAGGCCAAGCCTATCCAGTATGCGACTAGGACCTTGGATTCCCTATAACTTCAAAAGGCATTTTTCACATATTTCGCATATTTTCCTTTAGACGAGAATCAGGGATTGTGTTAGCCAATAAGGATTGATTCTAATGTACAACCTAGTCATCAACATGGAATTTTTTTCCCCAATACCAAACTTGGAATATGACGAAATAATTCATCAATTGGATATGTCGAAAACTCTTCAGATTGAGCCAACAATTTTCATCAGATTTTCCCTTCATGGGCATTTTAACCATTTTCATAGATGATTTAACAATGTGTCAAGAACTGTGGGAAACTCCACAAACCTATAGATACAAGAATACCACACCTCAAGGGATACTCATCACCATTAAAGCAGCCTCTGAGGTGACAAAATAAGGTGTCTACATAATGCTACTCTTTGAGAAACTATGGAACAGTTGAAAATCAAAGAAATGATTTGTTTGATCCCTCAAATCATCGGGATGAGCATAAACCAACTAGAACCTTACTTAAGGGTAGTAGTGCACAGTAAATGGCGAAACAAACACAATCAATAACACCAAAAGTATGGAAAACAAGTGAGCGGTGAAACAACACAATGATAACATTGGTCAAACAAGAAATGGTTAAACGATCGGATAAAATGAAATGGAATTAAAACTGAGATCACAAGTCTTAACAGTGAATTACAAACCGGATATCACTCAAGGAGAGGGAACATCATCAGACAACCTTGGGGCTCGTACCTATGGGCTTCATCATCAAACTAACCCGGGGTTTGTACCTGTGGGCTTCATCATCATACTATATATGACTCGATGGGGAGATTGAGCTAATGTGGCTCCACTAACAGTTCTCGGCTTTCAGCATGCATAGAGGGTTTGACTCCTCACTTGACTGGCTATCTGTTATATAATTGGACTCCATAACTTCGAACTGTCCAGGACAAGGTTGGGGCTTTTGGATGTTGATCATTCCAACATAACCAATCCAATGATAGGCTTCCCAGCGAGCTGGTAGAGTCATGATTGGCCAGCAGAGTTGGAGTAAGCCCACTTTGTCTTAGCATAAATAGTATTGTAGTTCACTATCACCACTAGGGAACTTTGTCCACTTGTACTAAATTCTTCTCTTCCATCACCAATCCAATTGCAGGCCTTCTAGTGAGCTGGTGGGATTGTGGTTGACCAGCAAAGCTACGGTAAGACCACCTTGTCTTAGCATAAATCGTATTGTAACTCATCTTCATGATCAAGGGGGATTTAATCTACTATAATAGTCATACAAGCCATGAAGATTCCATTTAGATGGATGAGAATTGTCAGAAAGGTGTCTTGATTGACCTGATCTGATCTTGGGTCATTTTTTTGAATTGGATGCTAGTATCCATCATAAGGGTGTCAAAATGAAATAGGAACTGAATATCGGAACCGGAACCAACCATTTATGATCAAACCGAACCGCACTATAGAAAAATGATCCGGTTTTGATTTTATAGGTTCTCCTCCCAACTCGATTTTGATTGCACCTCAAAACCGCGGTTCTAAACCAAATAAGAAATCGAATAGAAATCGGTACCTCTTACACGAATACTAGCACATGCATCAATTGGATTAATTAATAACATAATAATTAATTTAATAAACATAATTATTGTATCACTCTTGAAACATAAAATAAGTAAAATGTAATGGGTTAACTATATATTATATTTGTTCAAGTATGAATTGAAAATGATGTATGACGTTAAAATGGATTAACTAAACCCTACTTTCTAATCAAATAAATAGTTTGTTTATCATGTGAGAGTGGAGAAGAAAAAAAATGGAAAAACAAAGAATAGGAAAGGAATAGAACGACGGTTAAGGATGGGAAAATTTTTTTTTTATCACATAGGCATGGGAAATATGATGAGTGAGGGAGACCGGGAGAGAATGGGGAAACACGGGAATATAAAGGTCTTGAAAACTAAGGATGTCTTCATTACTAGTTCTCAAAATGACACTACACAAACCGCATGTAAATCGGTTGTGAACCGGATAATGAAAATCGAATAGAAACCGGTAAAACCGGACCGTATGCAAAACGATTATGATTTTAGTTGATTCTTATCCGGTTCGGTTTTGATTTCATCTTATCAAAATATAAACCGCACAGCAACTGAACCGAATAACCAGAACCGCATCGATTGACACCCTAAATCTATCACATCTCGATCCTTATTGGCCAACTCAATGGGCCAAAGTGGAAAATCATAAGCTTTCAGCACAACACACAATCTCTATTTTTGGGTGGACACGGGTATGTAATTTCACCAACAAATTGGATTTTTCACCATTGAAAAACAATGGGTTTCGCCCGTGATTTTCCAAATTTGCTGGATAAATCACATTTCGTCAACGATTTTTGTGGTTCATTGGTGAATCTTGTCAAACCCTTCTTTTTATGTTTTTGCTGTATTTTGGTGAGTTATGCGTATTTTTTTGCACTCATCTTCAGGGGTAAAAATATCATTTTTACCACATGGCCCCTAGATAACTTATTTGGAGGTTTCTTTTAGGAGGGTAAAAATTGGTACCTACATTTACAAACAGAGGGGTAGAGGAATATCATCAGCAAATTGCAAGATTCGTTGGCAAATTTTGACATTCGCTAGTTTTCTGAATTTTTTGTGTTTTTTCTCATTGGGATCTTTCGAGAGTGATATCTATCAATCCGACTGTCAATTTTTTATTATCAAAATACCATCGGAAAGGTTTTCGTGAGTACTATATAATGGTGTAAATATCAAGTATAAATTATGTTGGAGGTCAGGTTGAAAATGTCTTAGAAGTAAGAGACTTGTAAATCAATTTTTTTGGATGAAAAAATGTTTTCTAGCGTACATACTAGTAACTCTGTTTGTTTGACAGAGAAAAGTGGAAAGGTAGAAAGGGGGGGGGGAACTTGTACTTGTTTCCTACAAACTATCACAAATGTGACTATTTGGTTAGATGGGGTGGGAAACTTCCAAACAAGTTCATTAAATACATTTATTCTTGTCTGGTGAGGTGACACCCCTTTTTTTCCCACCCCATTCACTTTCAAAGTCCTACCAATTTCAGCACTATTCGTGGAAAAGTTACTTTTGAGTCTCTCTCTCTCCTATTCCTATTTCCTTTAATTCTCATGGAATCCCACCCCATATTCACCCCACTACAAAATGCATATTCCATTATTTCCTTTCTTTTTCTTTCCTTGTCAACCCAACCCACAACTTGTGGGACCCATCCTTACAAGTTTCCCACCCCTTTTTATCTGTCAAACAAATAGGACCGGTACAAAGTCTTTTTATTTGTTAGGATTGGTTGAGGTTGGCAAAATTCAATCTTTACAGGGAGCAAGAACACCTACCTTTATGAGAAGGATTACACAGCAAGATCACATATCAACTACTGCGCCAACATTTTATTTGAGGTCCTCTCGTTATTTATAATTAAGTATCTGATGAACCAACCCAAAACCTTAAGGCATTAGGTAGAGAGAACTCCACATGTTTATGAAGGCATTAAAGACAAAATAATCGAATGGGACTATCCTTTATAACTCCCAACATCTCAAGATTACTAGTACGAAAAATATGTAAAATCTTGAAGTGGGGTCGTCCCTAGAGAGACTATTCAAGCAACTTCTTCATAACCAAACATAAGTTGGAGAGGGCATCAAGTACATCAATAGTGAAGGCCAAAAAACTACAAGGTCCCAATTTATAGAAGGATATAGGTCCAAAGCTCAAGATACATCCTAATTATTTTTAAGGGAGAACTCATTTAGCAACCTTTTGTTGAGACGTCTCTCATTGACTGAATATCTACCATGTGGTAGTTCTATTGGCATTTAAAATTTGTAGAAATATTGTCCACATTATCATCTATTAATTTAGAAAATTTCAACCAAATTCAGTTATTACACATAAAGATAAAAAAGTATAAAACCAATTAACATTTCCTCTTTGCAGCTTTGAGTAAATTTGTTCTGATTATTGAAAAGACAAGGATAAAAGTACTAAAATGGTGGGGCATAAAAGGAAAAAGGAACCCAGGAGGATAATCCAGACGTGGTAGTCTACTTCCAAATGAAGGCATGCTACAATTTTTTTCTCCTAATAATATAACTTATAATTATTATCTAAATAATTTAAGCGGAAAAGAACACTACCTGCTGGTCGCATGGCCCGTGTGGCTCCTGCCCCTACAAAAGCGCAAAAAAGTACCATGCTGCCCCATGGAAATACGAAAATACCGCCCAAGGCAATGCTTGCACGCATGCTCCCATTGGCTAGCTCTCGCATGCAGGCTCCAGAGGCCCAAACAGTGTTCTCTTACCCATATTTTGTTGGTTTTCTCCGTGCTTAGCATAGACTAATTGTCTAGTTTCATAATAATAATAAGGGTGTTGGACTTGTGTGTCCATCAAACCCAGATTGGTCCGGTTCAATCCGGTTGTTCTTTGTATTGAACTTTTATACATTCTAGTTTAATATTATCACATGCGATATAAACTTTTTGAGCATTATGTGTCTGTAAGTTTTACTTTAAATGGTAGTCACGATTAGGGTTTGGGTTGGGCACCCTTATCATATGGTCATCGCATTGGGTATGCCTAGACATGTGATGTCGAGGTACGAATGTGAGTACTCACATGTTTGATGTGTGTATTGGCGAAGAATCTACTTTGTCGATTCCCTCATGTATTACTGCCAGATGTAGGAAGGGATAAACATGTGTCACCAACACCCTTTGCTTGAGGGAACCTTGTCGCTGCAAAGTGTGATCGCATTCTTTGGTTCATCAATGACTAAGACTCAAGCGAGTCAAAGCCGGTGTTCTGGGAATGCATGAACACTTTGTGAGTGAAGGAGTTTCTCAACATGGTCACCACTGCCCGATTGGGGAACACCAAGATTGAGACTGTCTGTGTATGGTCGGATTGGAATCTGGATCCAATGCCGTTTTGGAAATGGTTTTGCAAAAATCTATTTTACATAAAATAATATATTATATATGATTATTTGAACAAAGTGTTTACCAAACAAAAGATCAAAGTGTTTTATCGAGTTTTGCGGGACCCGATCAGATGCACAAACGCTCTTATATGGACATGTACTATAGATTGGGGTTTGGCAATACATGTGTACATGCCCTAGATTACATAATGATGGTGTTGATTAGTAGGGGGTTGTATATGATAATTTGTTATCATATAGGGAGTTATTTGGAATTTTTTAAATTAATTGAATCTTTATTTAATTAATGGATAATGTGCTAATTGTAATTATCCATAAATATTAAATAAAGTAACTAATTAATACTTTCGCTATTAGATTTTGCTTCTTCACCTTTTTGAAGTACTTGAAGTTTAAACAGAACTACCAAACAAAGAGAGAGAGAGAGAGTCAAACTCTCACAGGGATTGATCTAATCCTATCAGGGTTTTTAATTAAACCCTAGCTCTATATAAGGGGACCAAAAACGCAGAAGGGGGCCAGTGCTCTACGTTTTTTCCTGACCCCCTCTCTCCTGCGTTCTGCTCTCTCTCTCTCCCTCTTGTGATCTCTATTCTTCTTCTTCTATTTTCTCTCTACTGCAATTGAGAGTTAGGGTTTTAGAAACCCAGATCTGTGCTGAAGAATTTGAGAGCATCTGGGATTGGCTTGAAAAACCTTGGTAGCACCATTGGAGGTTCAGATTTGATTACTTGGAGCGCTCATTGGAGGAAGAACCATTGTCTATTGAAGGAACAACACTTGAGGCTCACTAGGTTAGCAATTCTTTATTGATTCCTCCTATTACTAATTATTAAATATTCATCGGATGCGAAATAGACCCGAATCAATTTATTTCCGTTGCGCATTCAGGAATGGGATGGATCCCTCTTGCCATGTGATGGATTAGAGATGATTTTCTCCGTCCCTTTTGCGTTCCATAATTGCATGGGACACATGAGGGAAGGGAAAACCCTAACAGGGATGCACTAGGGTTCCCATGGGCAATCATGGGAAACCCTAGAATTAAAATGGGGTGCCTATGGGACACCATGGGCTAACCTAGGACATGCAATACCCTAATTGGTTTATAATTGGTTTCTCTAGGGAGCCATGGTTTTATCCCTGGACCGTAGTTTGACCTACAAAGGGTTGGAGTAAGGGTGTCAAATTTGAATCAAAATCGATAACCGGACCACTAGGAACCGGAATCGACCCACTCAATAACTTATTGGTCTGGTTTCAGATCTACCAATTAGGAACCGGTGGAACAGGAACAAATTTGTATCCTAACCCTATATATTATATAATTCTTAAGCCTCAAAGGTCATGAGAGCTAAGGTCAAACCTTTTGTTTTTTTTTTAGTCTTTCAATTTTGGCTAGTACTATTTGTCTCATTACTATTTTACCAATGATTTGGTTGTAAATTTAAAGATCCATTTGGGAATGCTAACTTAAGAACATACCTTAAAATAATCAAGTCCTTACGATCAGATCGTGGAGGGGAGTATCTATCGGATGAATTTAGAGAATACCTCATATCATAAGGGATAGTTAGTCAACTAACTAATCCAGGCTCACTACAACAAAATGGTGTATTCGAACGACACAATCGGACCCTATTGGATATGGTCCGAATGATGCTCACTTATAGTGAGCTGCCTCTCTCTTTCTGGGGGTACGCTTTAGAAACAATGATTTATATCTTGAATATGGTTTCATCCAAGTCTGTAGCCAAGACACCCATTGAGTTGTGGAAAGGGCGCAAGCCCAGTCTTCAACATCTTAGGGTATGGGGTTGCATAACACATGTACGAAAGCAACAGACAGACAAGTTGGAATCCAGGACTTCAAGATGCTATTTCTTAGGCTACCCTAAAGGCACGATAGGCTATTATTTCTATGACCCGGTTGACTAGGGGTGTCAAAGGGCCGGTTTGGGCCGGTTTTGGTTTGGGCTTTTCTGTTTCGGTGTGACTTTTATAGAAACCGAAACCAAACCGTTAAGAAATATTCGGTTTCGGTGCGGTTTGGTTTCGTGTCAGTTTCGATTTATGATAACGGGTTGATATCGGTTTGGATTCGATTTGGTACCGGTTTTATATAACTAGTAAGGTCCGGTTAATGCTAATTTTTCTTCTCTTTCTCTTTTAAGTACATAAAATATTTCAAATACAATGCATCTTTGTATCCTATGTCCTATGGCCTATGGATACAATTGGTTGGGTAATCACTAACAAAGGATATGAGATAAAGTGAGAAACTATCACAACACATTTAGGGGGCAATGGGGCATTAGGCAGTTACTGATTTACTCATTTATCGGGTTAGGTCAGTTCGGTTTGGGTTCGGGCCTAACGGTTCAGGCTACCGGTGCACCGTCGGGCTAGCCCAAACCAAACCAAACCGTTTGCCTTTCTGGATCCACAAACCGAACCGAACCATTAAGAGTTTGGTCTGGTGTGGTTCGGGCTCGTTCGGGCTGGTTTGGGCCATTTCATCGGTTCGGGTTGGGTATTGACACCCCTACGGTTGACCAAAAGGTCATTATAAGTAAACACATCACATTTCTAGAGGAAGAAATGCTAACCCAGAGCTCCGAACCAGTAGTCATTAAAGAGCTATTGGATAGCTCAGAAACTTCGCTTCCAGAAATGAGACCAATTGACATACCCACTGAAATACTAACACCTGAAGAACCTTGACGCAATGGGAGGACTATTAGACCACCCACCAGGCTTACTCTTCTAACCGAAGAGGAAACAGTGCAAGAGTTCCAGATGGTATTGGTTGAATCGGATGATGATCCGATGACATACTCTGAGGCTCTTAACGATGTTGATGCCACTAGGTGGTTGTAGGCAATGCGCTCTGAAATCGATTTGATGCATTCCAATAAGGTCTGGACTCTAGTCGATCCACCACTTGGCGTAAAGTCGATTGGATGCAAATGGATCTTCAAGAGGAAAAACGACGCAGATGGAAAGACCGAAAGATTTAAAGCGAGATTGGTGGCAAAGGGCTATACCCAGAAAGAGGGTATAGTCTATAAGGAAACCTTTTCACCAGTGACGACGATGAAATCCATCAGGATTTTATTGGCTATCGCAGCATCCTTTGATTATGAGATCGGGCAGATGGATGTGCAAACTACATTTCTAAATAGATTTCTTCAAGAAGAAATCTACATGGAATAGCAAGAGGGGTTCTCTTCCTTGGAGGAAGAAAGAAAAGTGTGCAAATTGCAGAGGTCCATTTATGGATTGAAGCAGACTTTCAGGAGCTGGAACATCAGGTTTGATCAACCAATCAAATCGTTTGGTTTTGATCAAAACATGGATGAACCATGCATTTACAAGAAGATCAGTGGGAGGGCAGTATGTTTTCTTGTTTTATACGTAGATGACATATTGCTAATTGGTAACAATGTAGGATTTTTTTCATCAGTAAAACAGTGGTTATCCACAACATTTTCGATGAAAGACCTTGGTGAAATTAGCTATATCCTTGGGATCAAACTCGTGAGAGATCGCTAGAAAAGGATGCTAGGCTTGTTACAGGCTACCTATATAGACAAAGTCTTGGCCAGATTTTGCATAGAGAACTCCAAGAGGGGAAGTGTTCCCTTCCGACATAGAGTCAGTCTTTTCAGATCTCAATGTCCTCAATCTCAGACAGACATTGAAGGGATGAAGAGGATTCCCTATGCTTTAGCAGTAGGGAGTCTTATGTACGCTATGTTGTGTACGAGGCCAAACATTTGCTATGCAGTAGGTATGGTAAGTCGTTACCAATCTAACCCTGGACGGGAGTATTGGAGTGCTGTCAAGAATATCCTTAAGTTCCTGAGAAGGACTAAGGAATACTTATTGGTTTTTGGATCTGATCAGTTGTCAGTATTAGGATACACAGACTCGGATTTCCAAACTAACAAAGATGATAGAAAATCCACGTCCGGGATGGTATATCTAATGGATGGAGGTGTCATTGTGTGGCGGAGTGCGAAACAGAAGTCTACAGCTGATTCCACTACTGAAGCAGAATACCTTGCAGCTTGCGATGTAGCAAAAGAAGGTGTTTGGCTGAGGAAATTCCTATCAGATTTGGAGATCGTCCCTGACCTTGTCAAGGGCCCTATTCCCCTGTTATGTGACAACAGAAGGGCCATTGCACAAGCTAAGGAGCTTAGGGCTCATAAGAGGAACAAGCACGTGTAGCGAAAGTATCACCTCATCGGAGAGATTATCCTGCAGGACGACGTGAGTATCTCTAAAGTGGACACAACTGAAAATGTGTCTAATGCCATGACAAAGGGTTTGTCTCCAGGAGTGTTTGAGAAACACATGGAGGGCATGGGTTTAAAATGTATGGGGAATTGGTTTTGATGTACAAGTGGGAGATTGTTGGACTTGTGTGTCCATCAAACCTGGTTCGGTCCGGTTCAATCCGATTTTTCTTTGTATTGAACTTTTATACATTCTAGTTTAATATTATCACATGCAATATAAACTTTTTGAGCATTATGTGTCTGTAAGTTTTACTTAAAATGGTAGTCACGACTAGGGTTTGGGCTGGGCACCCTTATCATATGGTCGTCGCATTGGGTATGCCTAGACATGTGATGTCAGGGTACGAATGCGAGCATTCACATGTTTGATGTGTGTATTGACGAAGAATCTACTTTTTCGATTCCCTCATGTATTACTGTCAGATGTAGGAAGGGATAGACATGTGTCACCGACACCCTTTGCCTAAGGGAACCCTGTCGCTGTAAAGTGTAATCGCATTCTTTGGTTCATCAATGACTGAGACTCGAGCGAGTCAAAGCCGGTGTTCTGGGAATGCGTGAACACTTTGTGAGTGAAGGAGTTACTCAACATGGTCACCATTGTCCGATTGGGGAACACCAAGATTGAGACTATCTGTGTATGGTCGGATTGGAATCTGGATCCAGTGCCGTTTTGGAAATGATTTTGCAAAAATTTATTTTACATAAAATAATAGATTATATATGATATTTGAACAAAGTATTTTATTGAGTTTTGCGGGACCCGATCAGATGCACAGACGCTCTTATATGAACATGTACTATGGATTGGGATTTGACAGTACATGTGTACATGCCCTAGATTCCATAATGATGGTGTTGATTAGTGGGGGGGTTGTATATGATAATTTATTATCATATAGGGAGTTATTTGGAATTTTCTAAATTTATTGGATCTTTATTTAATTAATGGATATGGTGCTAATTGTAATTATCCATAAATATTAAATAAAGTAACTAATTAATACTTTTCCTATTAGATTCTACTTCTTCACCTTTTTGAAGCACTTTAAGTTTAAACAGAACTGCCAAACAAAGAGAGAGAGGGAGTCAGACTCTCACAAGGATTAATCTAATCCTATCCAGGTTTTTAATTAAACCCTAGCTCTATATAAGGGGACCAAAAACGCAGAAGGGGGGCAGTGCTCCACGTTTTTGCTTGGCCCCCTTTCTCCTACGTTCTGCTCTCTCTCTCTCCCTCTTGTGATCTCTCTTCTTCTTCTTCTATTTTCTCTCTACTGCAATTGAGAGTTAGGGTTTTAGAAACCCAGATCTGTGCTGAAGAATTTGAGAGCATCTGGGATTGGCTTGAAAAACCTTGGTAGCACCATCGGAGGTTCAGATTTGATTACTTGGAGCGCTCATTGGAGGAAGAACCATTGTCTATTGGAGGAGCAACACTTGAGGCTCACCAGGTTAGCAATTCTTTATTGATTCTCCTTGTTATTAATTATTAAATATTCATGGGATGCGAAATAGACCCGAATCGATTTATTTTCGCTGCGCATTCGGGGGTATGGGATGGATCCCTCTTGCTATGTAATGGATTAGAGATGATTTTCTCCGTCCCTTTTGCGTTCCATAATTGTATGGGACACATGAGGGAAGGGAAAACACTAACAGGGATGCACTAGGGTTCCTATGGGCAACCATAGAAAACCCTAAAATTAAAATGGGGCGCCCATGGGACACCATGGGCTAACCCAGGGCGTGCAATACCTTAATTGATTTATAATTGGTTTCCCTAGGGAGCCATGGTTTTATCCCTGGACCGTAGTTTGACCTACAAAGGGTTGGAGTAAGGGTATCAAATTTGAATCAAAATCAGTAACCGGATCACTAGGAACCGGAACCGACCCACTCAATAACTTATTGGTCCAGTTTCAGATCTACCAATTAGGAACCGGTGGAACATGAACAAATTTATATCCTAACCCTATATATTATATAATTCTTAAGCCTCAAAGGTCATGAGAGCTAAGGTCAAACCTTTTGTTTTTTTTTTCAGTCTTTCAATTTTGGCTAGTACTATTTGTCTCATTACTATTTTACCAATGATTTGGTTGTAAATTTAAAGATCCATTTGGGAATGCTAACTTAAGAACATACCTTAAAATAATCCTTAACTTATGAGAGTGGTGGTGTTCATACTTATTAATTAATACAAAACAAGAGGTATTACAGACTAGTTTTGTGATTTAAAAAAAAAAAAGAAGCATAACTCATGTGATTGAAATTAGTATCTTATTATAATATTATTAAATATATGTAGCATGTGTTAGGGATTTATTTTTTAAAAATTTGGACTTCTTGGAACCGTTTTGGAACCGAAAATGGCCCATCGATTAGTTAATGGTCTTGGATCTCAAGTTTGGAATCGATTAGCTTATTGGTCCGGTTCTGGTCCTAATCCCTTAGGGCTGGAACCATTAAAGAACCAAACCAATTGACACTCCTAGACTGAAATTCTCTATCTAGGAGTGTGGTCATTACATGATGCATCAACACAGATCCAATGGGAGTGAATGTAGAAGCATAAACAGGGGTGGGATTTTCACCTTTAATGGGGGATGAGGCAGTCATTTCGCCCCATCCTGTGGGGCAGGAAGGACACGCTACTGGTCAGGCTCCATTATATGTTTCAGTCTAGAATCTCTTTTCCATGTGGGAAAATGGTTCTATTGGTTTGTGGCTGGACTCATTTGATAGATGAACTTACAAATTGTGAAGTTTAACTACATGCTGAGCCAAAAAGGAGAAAAAAACTACAAACAATATCAAGTCGAATCGTTATCCCGTTCAATTTGCTGCCCGTTCTAATTCCTCCAATTCCTAATATAGAAGCGAAAATAATCACCCTACCCTCTGCCCGAACACACTGCCCAAGATAGGGTAGGGTGGTCATTCTACTCCTATGTGAGGAATTGGAGGGAATTGAAGCGGGCAGCGAATTGGAGGTGATAATTATTCGTATCAAGTCTCAAAACAGAAGGGCCTACCCATCTATCTGATAGCGAGTTGGCCACAAGGCCCACATCACGTAAGAAGGTAAATGGACCATCAATAAGGCCTCGTTGTTGCAGGCTAAGAATTATCAAGCCCAACATATGTAGCATTAACTTCCTAGCCCTCCTCATCTGGGCTGGCATCCATTGCTTTGCAATTGCGAATAGCCCACTAATCTCTCTATGTGGGCCTATGAGTTTTTTCTGAATCTCTGGTTGAAATGGAAAGCCAATCCATTGCTTTCATATATCCTAAATTGAATTTCAGGAAATGTTTAGGTATACCAGGCCCAAGAACTACGTACCCAGTAAAGAAAAAGGGGGGAGGGGCTTGCTTATAGAAAACTTGAACTGAGTGGGCTGGCCCAGGTGGCCTTGGGCGTAGCTCAGGTTGAGTCTTTGGCCCCCGAGTATAAGTCCAAATCCAAGCCTAATCCAAACCAACCATGGGTTTCAGTATGCCCATGGCCCCGGCATGAGCCCAACACGCAGCACTTACCATTGACAACTCTTGCTGGGTGATTAATAAGAAAATCCTTTTTATTAATATGAAAGCCTATTTATATTAAAGGAAAAAGAAAGCTGCTTGGCTGCGTGGTTCCTGCACTCAGGCATAGAACCGTACACAAGATGTTTAGCCCCCAGTGAAATAAAAAATCACATCCAAACATATGCCCTTGCGTTGGTTTAGGGCTACACAACCAAGCAACGATTTCTTGCCCTTATTTTAATTTTTTTTGAAAAATTATTTATATTAATTCAAAATATAAGAAATATTAATATCACCCATAGATGGAAAAATAGGTTTTGACTCGGGTGAGTCACCCGAATCGGGTAAAAAAAACATGAAACCTGGTAACGAGTCATAAAGCCTCTCAAGTTGGGGCTTCAATTGATGCCTTCTTTTGTAATTTGTACACAAAACCTGGTCAAGAGTCATGAAGACTCGTCATCATGGTTTTAGTGCATGGTATCAGAACGGATATCGGTCAACTCGAAACCGATATGGTATCAGATCGGTGTCGACAATGATCTGCTGTATCAAACAAATTTGCCCTTGATCCTCCTTTAAAAATATGTTTTTTTTTAAAATCATTTTACCCCTTATCCACACCGTGTCACACTGTCACTGATACGGTATCGGCATGGTATCGAGATCGGCAAGGTGCAAAATCTGTATGGATCGCCTATAACCAATACTTAGAACCATGCTCATCATAACTTGACACCTTCTTTTGTATATGTTTTTAATATACATGTGAAATGACAAGATTTAACTTCATTGGAAAAAAAAATGTTTATACTAAAAGGGCAAAAAAAAAAAATCTTACAACTTTTTTAAAACCTTGAGGGGAATCAATAAGAAAATTCAATATAAAATGTGGGAATAACGTCTTTGCTTGCTTAGATAGTTAGATATATATGGGTTGGGCACTTGGGCAAAGTGTTTGGTCGAAGCCCAAAGGGCTTGCACAAAAAACCCACCCACGATCCAGAGTTGGAGTTGGGCTAAGGAACCCTAGTATTTTACTATTTTATACTCATAAATTAATTACCCTTGAAATTTTGAGTTGGAGTTGGACAAAGGAACCCTAGTATTATGCTTATATATTATTGGGCAAAAGATCGTTGTTTAGTCATGTAGTGTCTGCGCTAGTGTGGGAGCCAATGAGAGCACATAGAAGGGCTTGAATGAGATTTTTTATTTAACTAAGGACTGAATGGTAATTTCATGAGATCCTGTGTTTTGGTGCCGAAACCACACGACAAGTTAATGTTCTTTTCCCTAAATTAATTAAGCCTAAGGTTAGCATTCCTATAGAAAAGAACATTGTCCAACTATGTAGTGTACGCTAGCACCTCCTATATTGATCTCTCTCCTACCACAATAGAGGCCAAATATATCAATTCTTAAGAGAGAAGAGAGAGATAGACATAGGGAGGCACTAGTATTCTTTCTACCATTATTTAATGGGCAGAAGTTGGGTATGCTGCTAACTTTCCAGGAAATAGCGGCTCAACCAATGAAGGAGAGGGGGAGGGGGCAAGGGGGATTTTTCCATGGGAGTGAGGAGAGAGGCAGACATAAAGTTGGGCACAGCACTAGCGTAGTTACAGTTTATAAATTTAGCTAACCCACCACCCCCGGCGTGTGACCCAACGACTCCTCATGTTCAAAATATAGTGAAATAGTGTACTTTGCAGTTAAGGTTAGATAAGAAGTTTCGAAATTGCTGTCTTATATCATCTTTCTTCCATGTTTTAGGTTTTAGGTCCTCCCTCTCTCTAGGTGGTAATATAAAAAAGGAAAGGGAAGGCTACCTAATCGCATGTGGTGTGCATCAGAGACCTGTGCCTACGTGAAATGACTTTGCATCTTTGGGAATTTTCATTTTTTCAGAGGGGGGGGGGTGTGAAACGATCATTTTGTACGGCTCTATGTCTGGCGCAACAACTGTGTGCCGCATGTAACCAGATAACATTCTTTCTCCCTTGACTTTTATGGTGAAATAGAAATATGTAATTGATGGACCTAGTTTCTTAACACAAGGAGAAGATAAAATCTCTTCATCCTCAGGACCTGACCTTCTACAATCGTAAGTAACCTCAAATTACCATTTCAGTGAATCAATAAATCCATCCAAGGGATAGTAAAGTTTTATGGTGATCTCCACGTCAATATATTTTCATAGTTTTATAGTTCATTTTTTTTTAAAAAAATTTTTTGTATATTCCAACCATGGTTTGAGGGATTGATATTAGATTACCTAAATCGAGCAATTATCGGTATCAATAGAGGTCGGTCCTGATTCCTAACTAATCCCATATAGATGAATTGAAACAAACGAAAGGTTAAAAATGTAAAAAGAAACCATTCTTAAAAAGATACGGGCAAATCCATCCAATCTAGATTGATATAGGCGATCTATATCAATCTGGATTAGTATCTGCCAAGATTGATTATTGATCCTAAAACCGTGATTCCAACTAGAAATTTTTATTTTTCAACAAGATTTAATATGATTTTAGTATTTTTTTTTCAAACACCCTTGCAATGTCCACTCTCGTCCATCCGACAACCATGGTGAATGGAAGGAATCATATTTATCGTGGGTGAAGAAAAACTCAATCTACATCTAATATTAGGAAAAAAGAGTGTTACTTAGTCACGTACACCCACACCGAAACAATGGGAGTGGTAAAATAACTACTCTGCCCCATGTTGGATGCCTCATCACACTTTCTTATTGGCTTCCACGTTGATGCAGGACCATGCAACCAAGCAGTAATGCCTCATCACACTTTCTCATTGGCCTCCACGTTGATACAGGACCATGCAATCAAGCAACATTCTCATGTTCTCTGTGTCGCAGCGCAGACTGCACTCAGACACATGGGTCTATCATTCATGGGGGCAGGATGATCATTGAACCCACCCCCATGTATCTGGGCGCAACCTGCACCCCGGTACAAAGATCATTCTTTCTATTTTAAAATGAGGCTTTTATCCTCCAATATAAGAGAGAGACAATGATTAATATTGTAGGTAACCACAAGCATAGCAATCCACACCTTAAAAAAAGAATTATATCCAAACCTGGCACACATGCATATCCAGATACCATTCTGTTCTC
Organism: Telopea speciosissima; assembly: GCF_018873765.1. NCBI lineage: Eukaryota > Viridiplantae > Streptophyta > Magnoliopsida > Proteales > Proteaceae > Telopea > Telopea speciosissima. The sequence continues at coordinate 20,374,737 of NC_057919.1, read as the reverse complement.
TCTCTAACCCCAACAACGTAATTGGTCACATGATAAATAACTAATGAAAATGTGTCACTCGTTCTAGATCGGTTGGTGCCGTGTCGCAAAATTTGACCTTTACCCAACATGCATGTACTTGTTGTGTAACCACTCTATGACCACGTGGGAACCCATCATCCCCGGCCCATTCACGAAGACAATTTATGAGGCCCGGGCCCATCATGATGTCCTCACTTGCCTCAAGAGACATCACTACACTCGTTTGCAAATGAACATATATATCTCAAGTTGTAGAGATGACAACTCGACTAATTACTATATGGACTTGAGTTACAAGTGAAACCATTTCTTAAGGAAGAAGAAGAGAGAGAGAGAGAGGCCAAAAGCAAACTAAAAGCAAACTCCTCTCGTCAATGGTTGCGGCATCAAGCAAGCTAATGTTTTGTTTTTCATCATTATTGATGATCGATGGTCATGGTCATGGTCATGGTCGTCTTCATCTCCATTTCTCTTCTCTTCGTATCATTTATTTTTGATGTTACGTTTGTCTCATCATCAACATGCACCTTGCTGGAGATGAGGAAGGGGAGATTACTTTGTCTACAAGTATACTCTCTCTCTCTCTCTCTCTCTCTTTCTTGTATAGTAGTGTGGCTTCTGCACACGTATGAGCCAATGAGAGTATGCGTGGAAATACCCTGGGGAGATTTCTATCTTTCATAGGGGGTGGGCAATCATTTTGACCATAAAGAACTTTTTTCTTTTTTCTGAAAGAAGTGTTCTATATCTAGGAGCATGGGTCTCATGCGTGTGTGGGAGTCCATGGAAGAATGCGTGTGGTCTTCAATCAGACGTCATTTGCATATTTCGACACGTCATTTTGTCCCATGTAATTGGGTGTAGGGCACACACTCCAAGATAAAATTCTTTTTTCTTTTTCTTTTTTTTTAAGATAAACTATACCGGAGAGTTTTCAAGTTTATGATGTCTAGTTATGACTATGGGCATTTAGAGTTTTCTAACCTAAAAGTTGATATTTACTATGATTTAAAAAAAATCTAAATAAATGAAAGTGATGTAAATCAAATGTTTAAAAATATAAAGGTGAGTAGTTTTCTGTTGTGTGGCTTATGCTAACACCCCCATGTGTCTATCTCTCTCCTTCTTAAAACAAGGGGGCAGAGGTGTCTTTTCAAATAGTGAGGATAGAGATAGACACATGGGAGTGCTGACATAGGCCACACCCTCGAACAGAATTTTCTCCCAAATATAAAACATAATGATTTAATTATACCCTTCTAAGTAGAATTTTCTAAAGTGATCTTGGATCAAATTGTATCATCATGTTCGCCATCATTTAAAATAATAATTGAACAATCTTGATTGATCCAAATCAAACATTTAAAAAATTAATAAAACATAGTTGAATCATAAGCGTCCAATTGATTTTTTTTTTTTTTGAAGATATTGATTGTTTGATATTATTGGACCATACTATAATTTTTTTTCCATGATTTAAAATGTAATATGAACTAACGTATTAAAAAAGTATAAATGTGATATTAAATAGTATAATTCCAATTGAAATATTTTTGATAGATTGATTTTACGTCATCAGTTAACCATGAGAAACCTCAAGTGTAATTTACCTCTCCCCCACTCCCTTTTGTTGGATAGTGGATGTTCTCAATCTTCTTACTTGTTTGCACGTAGAGATGAGAGATAACTAAAAAGTTGGGTAGCGTTTCGTATATATTTTAAGGAGATTTTGTATCCTCCGATGATAAAAATAGTTATTTTTTCAAAAATGTTTTCTAAGAATGGACACCAAACACAATCTTGATGTCCATATCCAAATAAGAGGTTTTCCTCTATGCCCATGATTTTCACTCTCGAAACATAGCACAACTTTTTCCTACACTGTCGGTCCAGCGATTTTGACCCTAGGATTAACCATAGTAATTTAGTTTTATCTCTACCCTACAGCTAATCATGTCAAGATTTTCATGGTTGCATTTTATTTAAATGGTCTAATCAATGTTGCTATAAAGCCGTCAAATTTGAATCATCAATGTATTCTCAAACCTTCTTTTTATCCATCCATGTGGAAAAAGTACATTGGATTACTACTATCTCAATTATATATATAATTTTTTGGTAAAGCGACTTTCCCAAGTAATAGAGATGTTATGCCATGTGATGGATATTTGAGTTGTTTAGCAAAACTTTTCATGTGGAGTCGTTTCCAATAAGGGTATTATAATAATGGGAAGGGAGAGGGTTCTTTGAGTAAGTAGGATTCTCTACATTCTCTTACATTTTTTTTAAAATCGTAATTTTTTTCTTTAAAAAATCAAATAAAATAATTTTTTCTTTGGTAAAAAATAAAATAACACAATAAAAAATCAATAAAATAACACATTATGAGAGGGTACAATGTACGACTTAGGCTCTATTTGTTTCGATGTAAAATTTTACTTAAAAAACTTTTATATGTATAATTTTACATGTTAAAAAAAAGTTTTTTAGTGCTTGTAACAAGTAAAATTTTATGTTGAAACAAACGGATACTGAATAGGGCGTGGGCTAAAATACTTGGCCCTGAGGGCGGGTCAGGACTGAAAATTTTTTGTCTTGAGTCAGGGTCGAGACAGAGTTGAGGCCTTGGGCTGAGTCCGACTCGCCGAAGTTATATTATAATATATATATTGATATATTATATATATCATAAACTTTAAATGTCACACATATTTTGTTATGTAATTTATTATATATGAAGATAATATATAAGTGATAATATATTTTATTATAGCGTTATTTTATGTAAAATTGATAATTTTCTCCTCGACCCAGCCTAATTCAATCCAGTCCATGCATCTCTCCCTCCCCCCACTCCACAATCAGGGCCAATCAGGGTCAGCCGAGCCCGACCCTGAGGACGGGTTAGGAATTGGATTTTCTAGGTCCTGAGTTAGAGTCAGGTCGGGCCTGAGTTAGGGTCAGGTCGGGCCTAACCCCAGCTAAGGAAACTTAGGGTTAGGCTAGGGTTTTAAAAAGCTTGACCTTGTTGCAGCTAGGAATGTAAATAGATAAATGAAAATTCGAATCCGATCTACATCCGTATTCGTTTAGAGACATCCATATTCGTTTAGAGATATCCAAAAAAAAATCCAAATACTCCGATAAAAGTCTGTCCAGAAAAAAATTTGAATATTTAATACAAAAAACTTAAATAAATAATGATCTTGATGGTTTTTGAAGATTCAACATGAATAATGATCTAAGAGATATGGATTGAGAGTGAATTGTATCGATTAAGGGAGGAAAGTTCGACTTACACAAGATAGAGATATAAACGGATGATCAAAAATCTGACTTCGATCCACATCCGAATCCATTCAAATCCATTTAGAGATATCTTTATTTGACCAACGAATATCAAGATCCGTATCAAAGCCGAATCCACTCCGTTTGCATGCCCTTTGCATCCCTAACTCAAAATCTTTTTTCGCTAATTCCTAACATCGACCAATAATATTTTTTCTCTCTCCATCCATCAATCCATCAAGTCTCCACATTCTTCTTTTGCGGGCTACCATTGCTAAGTCTTACATAAAAAAAATAAAACTACCATTGCTAAGCCCTCGTAGGTGAGGACGTGGCAAAAGCCCACTAGCTTTATAAAAACATTACCAAACGTGTCTAAAAGTCTATTATCAATCACAAGGAAAAATAATCATAGCTTAATTTGGTAATATAGATTAGACTCTAATTTATGTTGACTAATAAATTCAAGTAGGTTTAGCATCAATTCACCTAATTAATTAGTCAATCACCTAATTTCGTAATTTACTTCTTCTATTTAATAACCTTGATATTAGAAAGACATGGTTTTTTTGGATATTTATAGTAGATTTAATCTACGAAAAGATTTTTTTATTCAAAAGCGTGGTTTTTATGTCAATATAAGACCAATGAGAATACGCATGAAAGCATCAAATCAACAATCATGTTAAAACGATTTTTTTCCCTAAACTTAATTAATATTAATATAAATAAAAATTTAAAAGAAAAAACACACACTAATATGATGACTTTTCGGTGATAAAGTCAATACGTGGGCTAAAAAGTAAAAACAACTCCAGCGCGGCTTCTCTTATACAGCTTCCAACTATATTTGACTTTTTTAAAGGCGTCAGCGGAAGAAAGCAGTCTGTCAGTGGGCCCCACATGCCCACATGTTTCCAATAAATTAATTGTACAATTATTGAGCAGAGATATTAGATGATCCGATGATCTCTCCCGAGAAATCAATTCCTTGATTCGCGGAGAAATCTTGGGCTAGGTTTCTACTAACCTAACCTAACCCAAGATTCCCTTACGGCTTAACCAAGTTGGTTCACGTGGAAGGATGGTTAGGTTAAGCAACTCCATGATAGTATAAATTAGTCATCACATCTCAAATTGTAGACTCCAAAATTTGGAGAAATACTAGCAGTAAGAAATGCATCGGATTACATGTACACATGGATTTTTAGGTATCGGGTATGGGTATGGGTATGGGTATTGGCATCATTATCAATATCGTATTGGATATAGAATCGATATCGGTCCATGTTGATCTTTTTGGACGATTTTGCCCTCAAAGGTATCAATACTTGACCATAGTTCGACAATTAGACACTCGGTTTGTAACATGTTCGTGTTACTCATTGATTTGGTTTTAGTCAAATATCGGTATTGGTGTGGGTTGATACCAATATAGATTGATTGATATAGTTGATCTAAGACCGATACGTAAAACCATGTACGTACATGGATTTAGGTATTGGTATCAGATCCACAGAATTGCTGATCCATATCGGTATCAGTTGTGATTGATATTGATACGATATCGATATGAATCGATGGTATTAGTATTTAAGGTGTTTTTTTCCTTAAATTTTTGGTTAATTTGGATTGATGCGATCCAATACGTATCAATATTAATAGACATTGATGCTAGTACCACTGATACCTTGAACTAGAACTATGTATATGTATGCCTCCTTACTGAAAGACAACCAATTTTAAAAGGAAACTGAAAAGTTTTGTAATCATGATTGTGAAATCTATCTAAAGTTCTTACAGTTTTTGATAATGGATGCTTCTTCCTGTAACCAAGTTGGTGACTAAAGAAGTTTTAATCTTCTTTGATTTTTTTTTTTTTGATAAAAGCAATTTATTATCTAAGGAACAATGTTCCCGCAGAGTCAGCAAACAACAAAGGAGAAATAGAGGGGGGAAGGGAAGAAAACCAACATAGGGAAATTTGAGAAGAAGCTGCTTGAGTTGCCAGGGAATTTGCCACATAGTTCGTTTCCCTCAAAACATGAGAGAACCTAATCTTGTCAAAGAGCGGGATGAGGTTGAAGTAGTCGGACACAATAGGCTTGATTTTCCAAGGAGAGGCCTCAGTACCACCATTCAATAGGCTAATCAGCAAAAGGTTATCACTCTCAATAATAACCTGCTTGAAATTCAGAGAAAGAGCTAATAGCATAGCTCTACGTGCCGCTAAAGCTTCGGCGACCAGAGCATAGTTCCAATTAATTCCTTCTGAAAACGCGCAAATGAATGATGCATCCTCAGTGCGACAAACCCCTCCAATTCCAGCTTGTCCAGGATTCCCCAAGCTTGCACCTTCAATATTGAACTTGACAAACGATTGACGAGGGTGAATCCATTTAACCAATCTCCGCATTTTTGCCTTAGAGAAGCAGAATTGATTGACCACTTCCTTAGCCCCCGCAATGGATCTAAGCACAATGCCTCTAGGATTACAAATTTGTTGCCTGAAGGTCCAGTCCCAATATCCGATCCAAATATTCCACAGAATACTACAACAATAAGCAATCAGCAAAATGTTGTCTTTGCTAGAGTTATTCTGCCCTTTAATGAGATTTCGAATGACTGTGATGATGGGTTGTTGTCCGATAATGTGCATCAAGCCCGCTTGTTGCCATTCCAATTAATCTTCTTTGATGGTCCCTTGTTTTATTGTCAACGATTTTTTAAATTTACGGATAATAAAGGGTTTTCAAAATAATTTGAAAATGACGTAAAATTGTAATTATCATTTATATTTTCAAATACATATGTAAAATGATGGAACATTTTACCATTTTTTAAAGAAGTGTATAATCAAAAAAAGTTAAATTACAATTTCTTTGTTACCAACTTTTTTTTTTTTTTTTTTTGGTGCCAAAAAACTATTCATTAGGCCGAAACAAGAAAGGAGTTACAATGTCCATGAGGTCCCTAGAAAAAGGGGGTTCCCAAAAGCAGCTTAGCGGGCTAGAGAGGGCCCATTTAGCAATATTATGAGCCAAGCCATTTGCATCCCTACTGACATGAACAAAATCACAGAAAGAGAAAGAAGCTTTCAGGATACGAATATCCTGTATAATACAAGAGAAGCTAGGGGAAGAAGGAAGGGGGGAGGGGGACAAGCATTTGATGAGGGAAAGACAATCCGACGAACCAGAATGGAGTGCACTCCCAACTTTCTAGCTGTTGAGAGAGCCAAACGGATTGTCAATGCCTCACCAACCACCGCCGGTGCCAAGGCAAAATGCTCAGAGGCAATCAAGCACAACTCACCACCTGGATAAAAAAACGACGCAGCCAATGCTAAGGGCCTTGGGGCTAGAACCAGTAGCCGCATCAACAAAGAAGGAGTAGGTTCCCACAGGAGGGGAGGGGGGAATCACCACTGAACTCCCAAAAACTTCCGACTGCGAAACATGCACGAAGGCAGATAGAACATCCTCGACTTCCCTATTGACCGAGGCAATCCATGGCTTGAAGGATGGAATCGAAGATCTAAAGCAACGGGCATTCCTCAGCTTCCAAACTTCCTAGGCCACCAAGGCATGAGAAGTAAAGCAAATCTTGCAATCCTTCCTCGAAGTCCCCGGCCCCTTGCTCCATTCCAAGATCCACTCCGAGAGGGAGAGAGAGGGAAGAGCATCCACTCTCAAAGAAACCACTTATGCAAACCAAGCTTGCTTGGCCAGTGGGCAGTACAAAATGGCATGCTCGATCGATTCAACATCAAGTCCGCATCCAACACAAGCATCTGAGTCCACGATACATCTCTGCCTCAGATTTTTCAAAACCCCTAAAGCACCCAAACAGGCTTTCCACAAGAAGGACTTCACTTTGGGAGGAGCAAGTGAATTCCAAATACACTTCCAAACCTCTTTTGGGTTAGAGGTGGCCTTCATCGCAAACTTAGAAGAGCACTGAAGGAGTTGAGTACCCAATCTATAAGCCGACTTGACTGAGAAAATACCAGTAGTAGAGGAGCCCCAACAAAGCATATCACAACACCTCTCCGAGCTAATAGGGATCTGTAGAATGCACTCTATCTCAAAAGGCAAAAGGAAAGCTCGCAGCTTCACAATATCCCACTTAGCTTGGGAGTCAATAAGATCAGAAACTCTATGGAAGGGGCAATCTGGAGGGCTGGGAAGATGAAGTCTAAAGCCCTCCAACACTGGAATCCACGGGTCATCCCAGATGTGAATTGAAAAGCCGTTCCCCACAATCCACATCAGTCCTTTGTTCAGAAGCTGTCTTCCATGGAGGATACTTTTCCAAGCCCAAGATGGCCTACCACCAACCTGTGCCATCAAAAAAGAAGAAGAAGGAAAGTAGATAATCTTTATCAATCTTGCCCAGAGAGAACCCTCCTTAGTAAGCAATTGCCACCCGAGCTTAGCTAAGAGAGCTTGATTTTGGATATTTAGATCTTTGATGCCCAGGCCTCCATCAAGCTTGGGGAGGTTGAGGTAGTCCTTACCCACCCAGTGAATCTTCCTCTCCCCCTTCTGACCCCACATGAAGTTGCAGCTTGCTCTACTAATGTCATCGAGGAGACTACATGGGAGTTTAAAGTGAGACATATGATAAGATGGAGAAGCAGTCACCACAGCCTTAATAAGAACCTCTTTCCCAGCCTGAGAGAGTAACTTTTCTTTCCACCCAGCTATCTTTGCAATGGTTCTATCCTTCAAGTGTTGGAAAGCTGCCTTCTTATTCTTACCAATCTCAGAGGGGAGACCAAGATAAGTACCAGGGCTAATCAAACCATCCACTCTGATGATTCTAGCAAAAATACGCCTTAGCCTTTGTGGAGTATTGGGGCTAAAGCAGCCGGAGGACTTCTGCCCGTTAATAGCCTGGCCCAAAGCTTCACAATAAAGAGACAGAGCATCCCGAAGGCTTCTCAGAGAGCCATGGTTGGTCTGAAGAAAAATAAGGCAATGATCAGCAAAGAAAGAATGCGTAAGCAAAGGGCTTGCAGGCCTGATTCGCATCCCACTTAGGCTTCCATCTTCCACAGCTCCCGCAATCAAGGATGTGAGGCATTCTGTGCACAGAACAAACAAGCTTGGAGAGAGAGGATCCCCTTGCCTAATACCACGAGAAGGCACAACAACTCCCTTTTGGATTCCATTTAGCAGGAAGGAATAGGAAACTGTACTTACACACTGGCTAATGAGCTGAACCCACTTGTCACATATGCCCATCTTCAGCAAAATTCTAGAGAGGAAATTCCACTCAATCCTGTTATAAGTCTTCCTCATATCAAGCTTCACTGTCGCCAAATAATTCCTCTCCCTTTGGACCTGCCTAATATGGTGAAAGGCCTTGTGCGCAATCAAAACATTTTCAGAGATACTCCTCCCTTCCACAAAGGCAGTTTGCTCGGGCGCCACAATTAGATCAAGACATTTCTTCAGTCTTCTGGCAAGAACTTTAGAAAAAATGCGATACACGACATTGCAGAGACTGATTGGCCTGAATTGGTCAACTCTTTCTACCTCCTTCACCTTGGGAATAAGAAGGAAGCCTGAATCAAAAAAGGATCTCATTGCCTTGCACACCTCAGGGCCCACAATATGCCAATAAGACTGGAAGAACACAGGGGGAAGGCCATCAGGACCAGGGGCCTTAAGGGGTTTCATACTGAAAGCTGCAACTTTAACCTCATCATCAGAGATAGGAAGGCAAAGGGTTCTATTCATATTATCAGTGAAGCTCGAGTGGATAAATTGGAGAGCTCTCTCTAGGCTATGCGAACCATCCGAAGTAAAGAGATTATTGAAGAAGGAAAAAATCTCATGATCAATATCTACCTCTTTCTCAAGCCACTCCCCTTGCTGAGACAACAATCTTGGAATCTTATTTCTACTTCTCCTCTGAAGTGTAGCGGAATGGAAGAATTTTGTATTCCTATCTCCCTCCTTCAACCATAAGGTCCTAGCCTTCTGCTTCCAATGGGATTCCTGCTGGTCAAGAAGAAACTGGAGATCTTTTTGAGCATCCGATTCCAACTCTGTGAAGTGAGGGTGCCAACTCATAGCCTGAATGTCCTTAATGACATTCATTTGCCTAGAGACCTCCAAATCCACATCATTAACATGCAGTTTCTTCCACTTTGCTAGGCGAGATCGAACCCCTTTAATTTTCTTGTGAATTTTAAACATATCTGATCCTTGCCAGCGTTCACTCCAACCACAAGTAACTTCACTCTCACAACCTGGAAGAGCTCTCCATCTATCCTCAAATCTGAATAGCCGCTTCCCAGAAGGTGGGGGAGGAAATATTTCAATAATAAGAGGACAATGATCCGAGCCACAAGCCGGCTCCACTGAGACTCTCGCATCAGGGAACTTATCCCTCCAAGAAAGGGAGAACAGGGCACGATCCAGCTTCTCCCTAATAAGATCATTTCCCCTCCTTCTGTTCGACCAAGTAAAGAAAGGACTGCATGAGCACATGTCCATGAGGCCACACTCATCAACAAAGGATTGGAAATTTGAAATCTACCGAGAAGATTTTAACCGGCCACCTTGCTTCTCAGCAGCTGAAAGAACTTCATTAAAGTCCCCACAGATCAACCAAGGACAAGAAACAGAATTCCCTAGATCAGTAAGCTGCCTCCAGAACTCCAGCCTATCTGAAGAGTTAGGAGGACCATAAATACAAGAGAGCTTCCAACAGTCACTGGACCAAATCATGCGAATATTGCAATCAATAACCCGAGATGAGCAGTAGAAAATCTGCAGAGCAACATTTGCATTCCACATAATACATAAACCCCCACTAAGGCCAATGGGGTCAACAGTAGCAAAATTTGAAAAGAACATCGAGTTACACAATAACTTTAATCTATCAGAGTTAGACTTTGTTTCAATTACAACAAGAATTTCCCTTGATAATTATATTTTTGATATATAATCTTTTGGCTTTGCATGTGCAAGACCTGCATTTAATGCAGTAAGATTGGTATAAATGCCAAATCCAAATGACAAAAAAGCCCATCCCCCCTTATTTGATGGAATTTTTTTTTTGTTTTGGTAGAACTTATTTGATGGAGTTGATGAGAAAATCTTCCATGTACAAATACCTTCTCCAATCTTTATTTTACTTTTCAAATCAAAATAATTTGATTGCATAGTAAAATCAAATATAATAATTATATTTCAAATATTTTGAAACTACTCATACATTCATGTGAAATAATGATTATAAAAGTTTTATGTTTGTATTGATTTGATTTTTCCCTTCCTTTTATTCCCCTTGCAACCACCTAATTCATGTCATTCCTCATGAATTCAATCATATATTTTCTCATGTACTGACATATTCCCTTTCGATAGTCATAGTTTATTTTACCACTAGACCAAAAAACTTTTTTGCATAAAAATTGAAATGTGACATGTGAATTGAAAACGTTGGGATTTATCTATGCATAAAAAATTAATCACATTTAACCTACCACGTTGAAAAACTAAATGTTTGGTCTAACTAAGAATCCATGGATGGGTTGAAGATGCTACATAGACACCCCCCTTATCAACCATGTGGATGAGCCATGAGGGTTATGGTCAATTAAATCTTCATTATGTATCACGATCCGCATTTTAAATTTAAATGCAATTGGAAAGTCAACCTTTGAGAAAATGGTTTATCAATTACTAAATGATATGTGATATAATATATAGTCAATTCTAATGACATTCTTGAATAAACAAAATTCTACGCACGCTGAAGAAAATGAGCTGAAAGAGTAATCAAACAATTACAATAGAAAGGTACATAAATGTTTTAAGAAAATGTCTACATCCATAGAGCAATAAAAATAGTTTAACTAGTAATAGAAACAAAAGGTTACAATATCTTTTAATCACGTTTATTTGTAGTTACAAAGAATTCCAAATAACCCTAAAAACCCCATCTCACTAATTTAATGGGAAACAAAGACATACAAATTCGTGGTCTTTGGAGGCAGCCTACAATCCAATCCCCAGAATGCAAAATATGAACCCTCCACAATTGTCTCCATTCAATGGTCTTGTTTGCCACATCAACACTCCAAACCATCCCAAGTGACAAATTTTCAAACATAGGTCTTGACTTCAACTCTTCTCTATCCCATAGGTCTTGATCTTTCTTGGGTCATGTGGAGTGTTGGGTCTTACATGGACCCGAGGTTTACCTGGTCTATACAACAAAATTAGGATGGAAAAAAAAGTCTTCATATGTCACCAATTCCACTTGACCTCCTTTGGCAAATGAAGGTAGGGATGTTAATTGGTTCGGTTTTAGGCTATGGGTCTGTTTCTCTAGTGGTTCTGGTTCTAAGGTGTCAAGACCAGATCCAAAACAATAAGCTCATTGATTCTAAATTTGAGATCCAGGACTACTAATTAATGAATGATTCGATTCCGATTCTTAATTGGATCCAAACATGCCCTTGTTGAGTAGCCAAATGTAAAGCATTTTTCCCATTGGAACTAAAAATCTCAAGCAAACTAGAATATTTCAAAAGCAATTCATTAATTACTGGTGTGTGTCCAACATGTGCAACAGATAGGAGAGGGATAGAATACTAGAATTTGAGAGGCCAAGTGTCTTGCTTAGTCTTGAGTCATGTTCTAATAACAATTAAACAATAACTGTATAATAAAAATCACTTTAACTGTACATTAAAATAGCAAAGATCATCTTTAACATTTTAAAACATGAAAAATGGTGCAAGACAAATTCAAGTGTATGCATTTCTTCCAATGCCAAAGGTTCCGAGGATCAGACCCGATCCAGACCAATAACCTATCACTAAGACTAGATCTGGACCAATAAGTTATTGGGTGGGTTGATTTCAGTTCTTAGCAAGACGGTTTCGATCCGATTACCGGTTCCGATCCAAAATTGACACCCCTAAATGAAGGCCACTAGTACCTCTTAATTTAATACATCATTAACGGTCAAAACAACAAATTGATTATAACAATACAATAATAAGAAACAATCAATGGTAGGTTTTTTTTTTTTTTTTTTTTTTTTTTTTTTGCAACTTTAGTTGGAAACGTAAAACTGATATAGAGCTACCACCATTATCATTGTATAATGCTATTTATTAGTAGTTATAATAGCAGTTCTAAAAGGTTTAGGCTCGTAGTGGATCAAGTGTCTTGATCAGTCAAAGGAAAAACAAAACAAAAAGGAAAAATTACATGATTAGCTACTTTTGGATTTTCATTTACAAAACTATCCATTCTATGTTTGAGTTAATAAAACTAGACAAAAACAAGTTTAGTTTTATAAAACTAAACAAAACAGTGACTCTCCTTCCTTCCACGGCAGTTTCCCTTTGACAAAATCTTTTTTTTTTTTTCCCTCTGTTACTTAGGATAGCTGAAAATGGCGGTAGTTGGGACAAGGGTAGGGTTGCAGGGAACGAAGGACGCCTGGGTGAGAAGGCAATGACAGGGGTAAAAATATCTAAAAAAATAAATGTGGGAGGGAGAGATACTATTTTTGTCCAATTTTGTAAATCTTAACTTGTTTTTGTCTATTTTTGTTAACTCAAACATAAGGTGGACAGTTTTGTAAATGAAAACCCAAAAGTAGCTAATCATATAATTTTTCCAAAAATAAAAAAGAAGGTAAAGTCTTATAGACTTGGAAGAAGAAAGTAATATTAGGATTTTAGTTGGCTGTTTATAAGGACTAAAGAAAAAAATTTAATATGTTTGACTATTATCAGCTACTAACATCTAGAAAATATTTTTTCTTAAAAATTTTTCGAAGGCAATTCTTACCCTTATAGGAATCTATTTTCATCTAACTTGTGCTATTTAAGATTTAAGTATGTTTGGTTTGAAGTGAAATGAAGTAAAATAAAGATAACTCATAAAAACCTTTTTGTAGATTCTTTCCAACCAAACATGGCCAACAAAAGCTTTGTGAGAGACTCCATCTAGTTAGTTTTTTTAAAACAAGATCTTTTTTTTTCATTAAAAAAAAAAACCCCCATTTTTTTTAATAAAAAACTTATGATTGAAATCGATGAAATTAAAGGATTTGACTTTGACTTTTGATTTTTTAAGCATAAAATCCGATCGAATCAAAGCCAATTCCGGGATGATTCAGATCAGAATTAATGGACACTAATTCCAATTAGCTATCTTTTAAACCATGACCTAACCTGATTTTGAAGATTATCCAAGCAACTCTGGCCACATTTAAAATCATGGCAATGGTGAGGTATTTAAAGATTAAAAAAAAAAAAAAACAAGCAGGATCCAATTGGAAGCATCTAACTGGAATCAAAGCAACTTCATCCACTTGGGCCATAGGACAACAGTAGCTTTCTTATCTGTCTCTCTCTATAACCTTTTTCCAATATGATTCTGACAAATTAGAAGAATAGCAATACGGATTAGTAATTGATATCAGGATCAGTCTTGACAGATTCTGATCCGGATCACCTTGAATTGGGATGGATCAGATTTTTTTTTATTTTTTTATTATTGTTTTACCGTTGATTCATACTGATCCATTGACACGGGATTTCCTTGGAATCAGTATCATCAACTACCGATTATGATACAAATCACCTGATTAGGGTAATCCATTACCGATTTCTCAAACCATGATATAAATATTAAATACTATGGGTCATATGCCCACAACATTCAATAAAGATTGTAAATCTACATTCAAGGTTTTACTCTTGTGTCGGGTTTGATGGATACTCCGACGGTCAGAGTTTCTCTGATGCCGATTCTGACTTCCCCCTCTTACCAAAAAAAGATTTTTGACTTTCCCTGCCAAAAAAAAATCAGTAATCCTAGGAGCCGGCTGATAATTAAAATTAATTTAATGATATTAGTAGACCAAGAGTATTATCGAGTGTCGACTGCATCAAATGCTATCCGATTTTGATCTAATACCAAATTTTAAAATCTTAATTACGCTATAAATTATGTGAGTCGCGTTATTCATGCCTAGGAGCTGGCAAGAGTTGACCACAATTTGCATTACTTTGATAATTAATAGAATCAGGATTGATTTGGAATTGGGTTTTCTTATTTCTCGCATCCAATCGCTTATTTTTCTCATTTGTTTTTCTAAAATATAAACCTGAAACGTCAATACATTTCCAGTATCCAAACATATGCACGTGCATTACACATGTCTCGTACTAAGGAAAGGGTTCTCTGAGCCTAACCCATAGATCGGAATCTGAATGCCATGACACCATCAGATCTCTTTTACTAAGGGACCCACAGATTACGTTATCAATATCGTGATATATAGTAGACTCACAACTCATTATGCTTCTCCTCTAAGCATCAACTCCAAAATGTCGCTATTACCCCCATAAGTGTGCCAAGAACGAGACAGTTATAATAAAACAAAAGAAAAAACAAGCAATTTTTTTGTAGGTTTTGATTAGTCGAGAAAAGAATCCCCATGTGAATTGTAGTTGACAATTGACAGAACTCCCCTTAATCAAAAGTCTTCGTTTCCGAGTAAAGACGAAACACCACTAATAAAGACTAAAGACTTAAAAAAAGAAGAGAGAGAGAGAGAGAGAGGTGAGGGAAGGTGGGAGATGGGCCCCACCTATCACTACATTGGACCCCACCCACGAAGGCCACCATACCAAAGGCGCGCGAAACTGCGAAAGAACCCAAGAAATCCTTTGGCTTTGGGTATGAAGGTCAACTCTTACCTCTCTGGCACCAACTAACCCCTATCTCCTATTTTACCGACTCCCGGATCGGACGGTCTCGGTCCACTGTTTGAACCTATCTCTTGACCGGCTTTAGCCCGTAAAAGTAGCGGCTACCTCTAGGCTCCAGCTCCGATAAAGAGGCGGTCAATGTCGAGACTATTTTTTTTACTGAAAAGTCTAAAGCGTTTTTCTACTCTGTAGTCTGTACAGTGTAAGCGAAGAATCCCAACAAAATTTATACCACGTGGATGGTTGTCATTCGTTATAGCCTTTGACGGGAGATGGTAGAATCGACAGGTCAGTCATTCCATGCCTTGCATAACAAGGGCAACGGGCAGAAGAACGGGCAAATCAGTTTGACTCGGAATCTCTCCTTTTAATTTTTTAATTAACAATTAAATAATTAATCTTTCGCTCTTCTCAACCTCTCTCCTACTTTTTTTGGCCTCTTTCCTCATCTATTTCTTCTTATTCCCCTCGCCTTCCATTCTTCAGAGACCAGCGAGAGCGAGAGCGAGAGCGAGAGAAGGGTCTTCTTGTTGATGATTTTCTGCTAATATGGCGGTGGAGCTAATGGCTTACAGGAGCGATGCCTTTGCTGCAACAAGAACAGAAGAGAATGCAGTGGAAGAAGCTGCATCTGCGGGGTTACAGAGCGTTGAGAAGCTTATAAAGTTATTATCTCAGAGGCAGCAGCAACAACAGCAGCTAGAGCAGGTCCATGCCTCGTCAAACCCTAAAGTTGCCGTGGAGATTGACATGGATTGCAGAGAGGTTGCAGATGTTGCTGTGAACAAGTTCAAGAAAGTGATTTCGTTACTGGGTAGGACCAGAACCGGCCACGCTCGCTTCAGAAGGGCTCCTGTAGCTTCTCCTCCCCAAAACAATCCTACCACCTACGAATCCTATGCCGTGGCCCATCAACAAACGCACCAGCAACAGCCACAGCCTCAGCAGGAGGAGGGGAAAGAGAAACAATCATCTGGGTCCAAGATTTATTGTCCAACGCCGATCCAACGACTCCCACCTCTTCCAGTTCCTCATCAGAGTCAACATCACCATTACTTCCAACCCAACAACAATCCTAATCTTCAGATGACGAAGAACGGTATTCTCGAGAGAAAGGAATCGACAACCACCATTAGTTTCAGTGCTTCTCCCTCTATCTCCGCCGCGACTTCATTCATGTCTTCGTTAACCGGCGACACGGATAGTAAGCAGCCTTCCTCATCCTCGACGTTTCAGATTACCCATCTTTCTCAGGTTTCCTCTGCTGGTCGCCCTCCTCTGTCTTCCTCTTCGTTAAAGAGGAAGTGCAGCTCCTCCGACGATGCCGCCGGTAACAAATGTGGTGCCTCATCTGGGCGTTGCCATTGCTCAAAGCGAAGGTTTGTTTTCCCCCTTTCTTTTTTAGTGAATCTGTTCTGTTTTCATATGAGTTATTGTAGTAAAATTGAAATCACAAAGAAAAGGGTCTAAATCTGTCACAATCTGATAATACAGGAAATCAAGGGTGAAGAGGGTGGTCAGAGTTCCTGCAATTAGCTTGAAGATGGCCGATATCCCACCCGACGATTACTCATGGAGGAAGTACGGACAGAAGCCAATTAAAGGATCTCCACATCCAAGGTTTGTAAATTTCCTTCTCTTTCATCCTCTGTTCTACCTTACCACTATGTCAACCACCCCGGGTTACGACTCGCTCAAACCCACCTGAATGTGACCACTTGATGTGGATGAGGTTGTTTGAGTCGTTGACCCATCGGAGCATAGATCACTAGTTTACTATGATTAGCATCCCATTCTGTTCCTCTAGTTTTCCTCTTTGTGGCAGATTAGTCCACTATATTCAGTCTTGACTTGGAACCAACGGGTTGACTCGGTTAGTCACTGCAAGTTTGAAGTCTGATTCAGTAGCTGAGTCAAGTCCATATTGTGAAATTTTAGTGGTGTTCTTATATTTTGTTTGATTGTGGTTTCATCAGGGGTTACTACAAGTGCAGTAGCGTGAGGGGTTGCCCTGCAAGGAAGCATGTCGAACGAGCTTTGGACGACCCATCGATGTTGATCGTCACTTACGAAAGCGAGCACAATCATGCCCATATCACAGAGCCAACCAGTCTCATTCTGGAGTCTTCTTAAAGTTCGTTAGTTTCATCATCAAAACAGAGAAGGAAAAAGAAAACCCAGATTTGAAGATTGGAAGATGAAAAGAAAAGAGTGAAAAGCAGAGTTGGAAGGAAAAAGCCCCTAATTTGAGCAAGCAAGCAAGCGAATTCCATGGAGCAGAGCCCAATGGGAAGCTGACGGGGGAAGGGGGAAAGATCCTAAGCTGCAAGTCCAAGGAGGAGACTAATGGGTTTGTTCGTTCCCTGTACTATACGGGATTCCTTGTTTATTTTTTTTTTTTTCCTCTTTAAACTTTTTCTTAAGTACTATTTAATCTTGAAAGTAGAAAGTTGAAAGTTAGAAAAAGAAAGAAAACTGAGAAAAAGTTGGGGGAAAATTGTGGATTTGGTAACACTTTGATTCTTGTGAGCCATTGCCATAAACAATGCCTGTGTCTCTCCCTAATCTTCTTTACTTCTTCTTACTGATTAATATTTAATACAGTAAGAAAAGAAAAGAAGGATAGAGAAGAGACTGAAGGAGGGTTCATTCTGGTCAACCAATTAGTTGTTTATCTTTCTTTCTTTATTTTCTATGGATGGATGGAAGGAAAGGGTGTCGTGTATGGAACGGTTGACGACGATGTAACGTGACTGCTAATTTACCAAGGGGTGGGTGGGAGGGTGGATGGATGCTTCTGCTTGGTGGGGACGTTTGCTTGGAGACTAGTGGTGGTAGTGACGATAAAATAAAAATAAAAAGTAGACCAAAGAACTAACACAGTAGAAAGAGAGAGAGAGAGAGAGAGAGAGAGAGAGAGAGAGAGAGAGAGAGAGAGAGGTTGGACTTTGGGCCGAATATTTTTTTATGGGAAAGGGTTTTGGTTTATTTAATTGTATGATATGATTGTCCGCCATGAATCCCATTCTATGGTTGGACTTTTGGGGAAGAGAGAGAGAGAGACAGGGAGATATGAATATATATATATATAATATTGCTGGTTTGGACGACTCTGAAGCTCATTCCAGAATCCAGATTCGAGAATAAGCTGGCAGGTCAAAATAGGCGGTGGTGGTGGTAGTGATGATGTCGCGGGTCCCCCACCCTTATTTCTCTTCCCCCTCCGTTAAATTAAAGTGGAAAAAAGGGATTTTGCAAGTCTCATTTTTTTTATTTTTTTTTAAGACTTAATTAACAAACTATATTCGAATATCTCAAATCCCGAGTACGAATCTTAAAATTTCGAGTAAAAAGTGAAAAAGCAAAATGAAAATTGTTGTGAGGTTTGTTATTTATTCAAACATCACACATCATCTATTTTACCATGTGGGAGGGAATACATCAATACATTAATTCCAACCGTTGGATAGAGAGAGAATTATAAATTAAGTCACATAGTATGTTTAGAATCTGATTTAGTCAAATACCCTACTTGATATGGGCATATATCATGTGTATGTTTAAGTATATGTATTAATATTTTAGACATCATTATGTACTGTCCCAATTGTACACATAAAACAAATGGTCTAAGATTGAAAGAAGGAAAAAGAATGCTACCTGGTCTCTTGCGATGTGTGACCTTGTTCCAAGATACAAGACCGTTTGATATGTTTGCTGTACCTCTATGGAAGGATGAAAATCCTTCAAGGTGCGGTCTTGGGTGCAAGTGTCATGTGTCGTATGTGATCAAATAACGTTCTTTTTTTTGTTAAAAGAAATATAAAAATAAATTGTTTTTACTTGTCTTTTGATTTTCAGAAACATATAAAGGGTGATTTGTCGATTTTAACTCTGAGATATGGGAGTTTTCTTTGTGGGAACCTCACTCACCCTTCGCCAATGCCCCCTCTCACTCTTCGTCTGTCACGTTTTCCCATATGGGTCATTTCACATGGGAAAGCGCATACTCAGTAATTTCAGGTATGGGTCGTACGGTAATAAAACAGAAACGGATGTGTCTGAGTATCCATTAATAGACTAGACGGTAATAATATATATTAAAAATCAGACACAATACAACGTGTATATATAATAAAACGTGTATGATAATAATACAATACATGTTTAATACGATTCCTTTGATGTTAAAAATATGGACATATATATCACACATGCACTTGAATTATCAAGTCAAAATGGTGCAAAAGAAACTATGCATCAAACATGTATTAGGGATTTCATGTAATAAGCAATTAAAATAGTATATTGTGATCATTGGTGTCAATCCTAAGGTAAAATAATGATACAATTGTGATATAATAGTTATACAAACCACACATGGGAGTGGATCCCAAAGGAATCCCATCCAACGCCAAAGACTCTATCTATTATCACTTTTTTATCTCCGCTTGTAACATTTTGGTAAAGTATTCTGGAAAATTATCTCCTCCAGTTCCCTGTTCGGCCCAGTTCCTCAGTGAACTCTAGAGGGGATAAATTTAAACCCCATCTAATTTTGAAGTTCGACGGCCCCCCAAAAAAAAAAAAAAAAAAATGTTTGTCCAAACTTCTAGAAATATAAAACCAAGTTACAAAGTAAGTTAGGTTCCGTTCCTCACTTTGACATCAGCTATTTTCATAATAAAGGTCCACGTCAGCTATTTATGGTATTACTAAGTAGCTATATTTAAACATGTTGAGGTAGGATTAAGAAGGAAGTATTATTAGTGAGAATTGAAGTTCCTACACACCCTCTATAGTCTATACCATGTTGCAGCTGGGTTTATGCTTAATTTATTGGACAATTTATCACTTAGTATCCGAGCTAATGGGAGAGTACGCTTGGGTATCCATCCAAAGGGCAGGGGATGACACCCCGTCTTGAGAGGATGTAGGGGGCGCCACCATGCAGGGATCTTTCTTTCTTTTTTTATTTTTTTATTTTTTATAATGTGCTAACCTGAGTTTATTATTTAGGGTAAAAGATCTCCACACCCTGAAATGTGGGGATGTTTTCCAACACCTTACATTCTTGATATTTTCTCTCTTTTCTGACCATACCCTTTCCCTATTATTTAATTTATAACAAATAAATAGAGGATGTGTGAACAAATTTTGTTACAGGAAGTGTGTAGGAATCCTTTACCTTACAAGTGATTAATGTTTGTTAATGTAGTGAAATATGGTAGATTGTGGGACTGTCACTAATAGAACTTGATTTTATCAAGCTAATGGTGGACCTTATGGTTACACATTCAAAATTCAATGCAATTAAGCAAAGCAACTTCGCAAATCGTGGCTTTTGATATTGTTTTTTTGGAGAAAGTTTTCCATCTATAGACATATTTACAGATCTAGACAGACCTCCTTACATCTTATATGTAATGGAAGATTCCATCACTTGCCTCATTATTACACAATCAGGTTACAGAAGTCATTCTGAAAACTACTCTCCTCTGTTTTTGGACCAGATAGCTGGATTAATAAAAATGTCCTTTT
This sequence comes from Telopea speciosissima, assembly GCF_018873765.1. Lineage (NCBI taxonomy): Eukaryota > Viridiplantae > Streptophyta > Magnoliopsida > Proteales > Proteaceae > Telopea > Telopea speciosissima. The sequence continues at coordinate 20,354,126 of NC_057919.1, read as the reverse complement.
ACTCGTACCAGGTGATTTACCACCAAACAAGCTTTTAATCAACTTCTGCATTCACCTGTTACTAATATTGTGTTAATGAGAAGAAATTAACTTTAACCAGAGTAAAACTGGCAAAGGTGGTGACCATGTCTGGAGAGAGAGAGAGAAAAAGAGGTTTGGAGCTAGGGGGTTCTCTAGGTGGATCTTGATTATGTCACATGGCAGGTCAAACGGATCCGTAATTTTGTGGACAAGTAAATCTGAAGGTCCCTTGCTCGCATGTCAAGTGTTATTTTATACAGAGGTAATTAGTTGAATTTGCTTCCCATATGTGACATCATTTGATATATGATTCAAATACATGGTCTTTTTAGAAAAAAACTTATATGTCTATTTGTTAGCACTAATGGTAATAATAATGAGGTAGCTAGAAAAACCGTCAGTTGGTTGTGTAGCGCACGCCACCTTACACCCAGACATAGAAACGTCCGTAGTGACCATCACATTCCTTGAAAAATGGAAATGACTAAGGGTGTGAATCATTTCACATGTCCCTATGTCTATGTCTAGGACTTTTCCCTAATAATAATGATGATGATGAGATTTGATGTCATTTAGCATATACTTTGGGGCCGAAGGGTGGGAATACGAAGAAGTTCCTTTACAAAAGTTAAACAAAAAGAGTGAACTAACGGGAGTTTTCTCTTTTCTACTACTTCTTCACTTCTTCTTCTTGGAAGGAGGGAGGGAGGGAGAGACTAGAAAAAGATGGGTTTTTGTTGTTGAGCACTAGTTAAAGCTAAGAGGAATAATTAGTAACTGTGGACAAGTGGATTTGCCAATGTGGGAGACTTATTGGGACTTGGGGAAGTCCAATGGTCAAGCCGTTGAGAGCAAGTGACCAAAGTTGCCAGACACTTTATCTTAAGCTCATCAACCCTCTTATAGAATAAAGTTCAAATCTTGGATCCTTTTGGTGGTCAAAAAACCTTGGAATTTAAATACCAGGCAAGGTAAGGCAAAACAAGGCTAGCCACTTGAGAGTCGGTATTATTATAGCATATCGATCAAACTGTCGAGTTGCCAATATGATTCGCAAATACTATAGGATGATAAGCCATTACTTAAGTCTATTGACGATAGTTTTTGCAAGAGACACACAGAGGAATAAGTAAGTAGAGCTGAATAAGACTTTCTTAGTAACTATGTAGTAAGTCAGTCGAAGATATCATTGGTAATCTTATCTTTAGTGATACGATTCATTATATTTGATGAGAAAGAAATAAAAAATGAATTTTTTCATCACGAGTGATAGAACTGATTTAGGAATATATATATATATATATATATATATATATATATATATATATATATATATTTTTTAATTAGAAATAAATTTCTATTCATTAGGTTTGCGAGTCTAGATACTCATTAAGAAATAGACATCTTACCTCAAGTTGGGACCTCCCTTTAAGTTTTCTAGTATCCTCAACTCTCCCAATTACTCGACTTCTTAATCAAAAGAGGAAGTGGTTCATCAATAGTCCCTTGCTCAGGAGGCTGGCGACATCTCTGCGTTCGAACAAGTCTTGGGTTCCAGACTAGTTATAGACTTATAGTACATCTGCAGTGTGGTCTTGCTCCTACACTAGTGTAGAGATGGACTATTGTACCTGCCAATAGTGCAGGTATTCTAGGAATCTCTACTAGCAAATAGCAATTGAACTTCCCTAGGCCACTAGATTGCCAATTTGGACATGCTTGCTCGACCAATTTATATAATTTAAGGGAGAGCCCTTTCCGAGTAAGTGGCATAGAGGAAAGGCACCAATGAGATGTGCCAAAACGACATCGTATTTTATAGGGTAACGAGGTCATTTCATAAATTAAATATATATTTTTTAAAATTTATTTATTGGGCAAGAGATCGTTGTCTGGGTCTTGTAGCACCTACACCTGTGCGGGGGCCAATGAGAGCACAGATTGGGGCATTAACACAAATATAATTTTTTATTTCATGGGGATTTCCACACACTCTTATGTTTGGGTGTAGGAGCTACCATGCGACTAGGTAATGTATTTGTTTCCTTATTTATTTTATGGGCAAAAGATTGTTGTTTGGTCGCATGGTGCCTGCACCAGCATGGGGGCCAATGAGAGTGTTGGAATTTTCCAAATAATAGATATGGGATTTAGTCCCACATCGGTTACGGAGAAGTGTTTCATTTGGTTTATATATAATTGTGTGCTATTATCACATGTTATGTTTGAAAAGGGTTGTACGGTGCACTTGCGGGCGAGGACGGTGACCGTCCGAGCGTGTACGGGTGCGTGTGCGTGAGGCGCAATGTGGCGCTTTGATGGCGCACTTTGCACTTTGCATTCGCTCAAAGAGGGGTGCAACCATTGGTTCAACGTTGAGCCCAATGGTTGCAGCCCACACGTACAACCATGAAAGCCCAGCCCAATAGTCTTGACTTGTCAGATCAACGCACATGAGCCAATGGATGTGACCCATCCCGAATTCTCTCAGTCAGGGATAACAAAACCTTCTCTGATAGCTTCAAGAGATTATTGATTCTGCAACCAGTAATCTGTTTTTAGCCTGATTTATCTTGGGAGGCAGGTTTGCTGCAACCTTTTGCAGATATAAGAGGGTGCAAATACTGTCTTAAGGACAGAACGACCTCGTTCGACTTAGGCCATCTTTCTGTCCTCTTCCTTTTTTATTCCAATTATCTAACAGAGAGCATGTGTAGGTGCATCAACATGGGTGAAAGATTTTTTTAATCTCATAGGGGGAGGGGGAGTAATTTCGCGGGCTCGTATGTCTTGGCATAGAGGCCACACAACCATGGATTGTTCTTTTTCTCTTATTTTATATTTAACATTCAAGCAAGTTTGCCAATTTTTCGTTTTGGTTAATGGGCTAGGCTTCGTCGGGGCGGCAATTCGCTACAAGTCCACTTAAACTGCACAAACCCATCATGATTACCAGACTGTTTTCGGCCCATGCCCAATTATTAATGGACTAGCTGCTCAAACCCATCATGATTTCCAGGCTATTTTTGGCCCATGCCCAATTGTTAATGGACTGGTTCTTAGAACGGATTCTATGCTTAATGGGATAATGTACCATAAACCCGGCCAGAACTTGCTTAGCTTTCTCCATTGCCTACTTAAACTAAAGGTCCCCTACTCACGTGCCAAGTTTTAGTTTCCACACAAAACTATTCACGTTTGCAAAAATTGAAATTTAAAAATTAAAAAAGGGACTGTGAAAAATGTGCATGACCATAGATGGAGGGGTATGTGAATACATAGGTGGTATATGATTGAATTTTACCTTATCTTTCAGAGATATACCTATGGTATAATGTATACATAATTAAATTTCGAAGTAATTCGGCATCCTCACGTATCACTACTAAGGTTTACACAAATTTGAAAGGTCTAGGAAGTGAACCCAAAATAAAAGAATCATATTGAAAAATCAAAGTGGAAAACCCATGTATAGAGGGATCCAGATCCTCTACGGCGTGGGCTACCCCAATGGTCGTGCTGCGTAGACACAAAGTGATACGTAATGATCGCTTTACCCTTGCACGAGTGGGGGTAAGTTGGTCATTTACTGGTAGGGCCTCGACGAACTAGTGGATCCATGCAGTGATGGGGGCAATAGTTATCGAGAAATTTTTGTAGGACTATATGGGTATTTTGGTAAATTACTTGTATAATATTTCACCATAAATCTGTAGCAAAGATTTACAAGCTATTTGAGATGGGTGTGTGGCTGAATGACTACAACCCTATTGTCCATTGATAGTAAAACATAACTCATCTCACCCTAGACGTGGATAATCATACAAAATCATATAAATCTTTTTGTGTATTATGGGTGATTGCTTGCTTATGATTTTTTCTACATCATTTTATATAGTTTCTAGTTTTCAACAAGGATTGAACTCGTCTGCAGCCTGGGCTTGAGCGGCCATATATCATGCAACGCTCAATTCATAGGCCACCACGTGGATTTTATGTTGATCCAATGGTTGATAGAACGAACTCAATTCAAAATACAAAATTGCCTTTCAAAATTAAAAAAATGCAACCATTGGATCGACATGAAATCCACGTGGCGGCCTATGAGTTGAGTGCAGCACGATGGCCGATCAACACCAGGCCACTGACGAGCTCGATGCTTTCTACAACCCCTCTTGTCCGGTCGTAAAATCTGAAATGGCAAACAGAATCGGGAGGGTCAGGAGTCAGGAGTCAGGAGTCAGGACCAAGCTTTATTTGTCTATATGTCTGAACTCATCGATTTTTTGGTGAACTGATAAAATGGTGGTGGAATGGTTGGCTATGAAGCCTTGTAACTTACCAGGAGCCCGCAATAGATTGGGCATAGCCATAAGTAGATTGGGCGGTGGATGTTTCTGTACTATATACCATTATTTATTTATTTATTCCACAATAGACAGCTTCCCTCTCAACCAGAGAGAGAGACACAAAAACAGACACAGAGAAGTGGCCAGTGGGTGTTTGAATACTACAAATGTAAGAGAAGAGACGAAGGAAGGAAGGATATATTTGTCTTCTTTCTCTCTCCTCTGTTGTGGCCTGAATCTCCCGGCACTGCTTAAATATATTATATTCCAATCTGTATTCAAGATGTCAGCAAATGTTACCCTCTGAAAACGAGAGGACGGAACACTGACTTGTTCTTCTGGCTACAGGGCCATGGCACTATGGCAGAGGCCCAGGGGCCAGGGGTAACAACATCTTCTCAACCTGTGATCTTTTCTTGCCTTGATGTGCGGAAGAACTCTATATATTCTGGACCTGCCGGAACAGAGATCGGCGGCTGATTGCGCAAGCTTCTTCTCGGGAAGCCCAAATGTTGTCCGGACGAGAAATCAAGGTGGATGAAGTACATTCCCCGTAAACTTTCTTATAATTCTTCTCAGTGGAATGAGGAAATGAGAAATTGTACTCTTCTTTTGATTACTCTTTTTTTTTTCCTTTTCTTGTAAGAACTATGGGGACTGGCTCTGAACAAGACGGCATTTCCATTCCACCCCCTACTATGTCTGGACATGGACAGTACACACGCATAGGAAACATTAATTTCTCCTTTTTACTTTAACCCAGGTTCAGGAAATTTCCTGCTGCCTCAAAATATTCCGTTTTGACGTCTATTATTACGGATAACAAGAAATTTCTGTCATCCGGATTGCAAGAAACTTTTTTGTGTATAAAAATATGTTCAAGGCATGTGGGCATTGCCCAGCATGTGTGTCTCTCTCTCTCTCTCTCTCTCAGATCCAGATCCTCTACGGCGCATTGTCCGTAGCAGTTTGAGCGGCACAGACTGAGTCGCATGCGTAGAGACCGCCTTACCCCTACCCAAGTACCTTTCCCAAACGGGAGTAAGGCGATCATTGCATGTGCGGCCTGTCTGTGCCGCACAGGCCGCTACAGGCAGCTGCACCGTAGATGATCTGAATTGCCCTCTCTCCCTCCACCCTTGGAAATGACCCCATGCCCTCTTTGTCCCACCCTCCCCATTGGACACAGTCGCTACTTGCCAAAAACAAAATAGTGTGCCCCGTGCCCAACAAATAATTATCACCTCCAATTCGCGGGCATCTCCAATTCCTCTAATAGGAGGGAGTGGATCCCACCTTGAACAATGTTTTCGGGCAGGGGATAGGATGGTCATTTTCATCCCCATGTGCGGAATTGAAGGAATTGGAGGGGACATCGAATTGGGGGGATAACGATTCGTGCCCAACCCTCTCCCTTCAAAATATTTTGAAAATGACTTCAACCAACTTTGTTACAACTTTACCTAAAAAACATAAAAAAACTTTGTTACAACAATATTTTCTTTTTCTAAAGCTTACATATTGAAATTAATAAGAAGCTTTTGTGCACAAACCATCGGATAGGGACATAAGTCCCTTGATATCAAAACCACCCCATAATTTTACGAATTACATGATTACCGATTATGCACAAAAACCGCCACCAATAAATAAATAAAGGTAAAAAGGAGTCTATCCGAGAGTGTGGTTCGTGAACCCAAACTTTTTTTTTTTTTGGTAAAAAGCAAATTCATTGAGAAATCGAGTCGATACAAGCAGTGACATCTAAATTACAAAGATTTATCAGCCACTGAGAGGTAATCGCCAAGCAATCGGGGACTCATCCGAAAGGGCTGACCGGGCCAAGGAGTCCGCAAATCGAATTAGACGACCTTGGAACTAAAACTAAAAAAACAAGCAAAAAAGGAACCTTGAAGGTCAAGGATATCAAATCCCACCCCGCTGATCTCCAATTCGAAGCTTTTAGAGTTAATTTGGCTAATCAAATTTGAGCAATCCGACTCCACCACAATGGAAGAGAAACCACACTTCTCCGCTTGAAGAAGCCCAGTTCTAACAAACGCTTCAATAAAAGACTTGAGACCCCATCAAAACCCGCATAAAGGCATGAAGGGGAATCCCAATATGATCCCGATAATGATTCCTAAACCTCCTCTATTGGTCTTCTTCACCCAGGCTGCATCGCAATTTACCTTCACAAAAGGATCAACAGGAGGGGACCAGCCGCATGAGGAGGAGAGGAGAACGAATCGAAACGCATAACAGGGGACTGAATTAGACTTAAAACAAACCTCCGAGAATTCATTGAAAGCCCTTTCAGCCATAGAGATCACTTGTTGAGGAGACCAACAAAGGTTGTTGAAGATCGCTTGGTTTCGAGCCTTCCAAATAAACCAGATTAGGAACGAAGCCATAGAAAACCTCTCTTGCGCCCATTTTTTATCCTTCCCAAATAAATCATCCCAACAATGGAACCAATCACTCATTTTATCGAATAAGTAAAGTTGGTTAACATGGATAAGGATGAACTAAACCAAACCGCTCCGGCGAAAGAACAAGTAAGAAGAGTGTGGCCCACTGATTCTTCCCTCTCTCCACATCTATAGCAAGCCGGATTGATGGGGATTCTTCTAACAAGGAAACCTTGACCCACTGCGATTCCATCAGCGCAACTTCTCCACAAAAACAGCTTAATTTTAGGCAAAGTCTTGGCATTCCAAATTCTTCTCCAATAGATATCTCTGTCATAGATAAATAATTCTTATGAGAGGTTGAGGAAGAGGAGGAACGGTTAGAGCTTTTCAAATCCTTCCTATTTTTGAGCAAATGATACATAGACTTCACTGAAAATTTGCCGGATTTAGCTCCACCCACACCAAAATGTCTTCATTTGGGAACAAACTAAGGCTGATTTTAAGAATAGCCTTCTTATCAATAGGTAGAAAAAAGCATCCAACAAATCAATCTTCCACGATCTTGATTGGGCATCAATCAAGTCCTCCACCTTCTCAATTGGACAATTGTCCGGTTTGAGAGAATAGATTCTAAATTCTTAGCCGAAGGAATCCAGTTATCATTCCAAACAGAAATTTTATCTCCCTTCCCCACCAACCAAAAAAGACCAATAGATAAGGCTTCCCTACCTTCCAAGATACTACGCCATCCCCACGAAGGCTGATGTCCCAATTTTGCTTTAAGGAAATCACAATTTGGAAAATAAGTATTCTTCATCATTCTTGCCCAAGGAGAGTTCGGCTCAAAGCAATCGCCAAGCATTTTTAGCCAATAAAGCTTGATTGTGAAGAATTGGATCTCTAAGCCCGCACCACCTGTTTGTTTTGACTTACACATTCTGTCCCAAGAAACCCAATGAATTTTATGTTTATCGAATTATCATCCCAAAAAAATCAGCAGAAGCCTTTTTAATATCCTCAAGAGAAGATTTAGGCAGTTTAAAAGCAAGACTCGCATAGTTGGTCATAGGGAGAGCTGCGATTTAAGTAAGACCTCTTTGCCCGCTAGCGACAGGAGATTTTTCTTCCACCCTTGAAGTTTTGAAACAGTCCGATCCTTAATGTCTTGAAACAGTCCGATCCTTAATTTGTACCCAAACTCAATCTCTTACAAAATGACCATCTTACTCTTGTGAAAAGTCAAAATTCTGTCTATATTGATGCTTCTATGTGTACTCCCATTAGCGTCCGTGCTGGTGCAGGAGCCACATTCCTCGAGAGAAAACTCTTCCCATAAATAAAGCACATTAATTAGAATGTTGTCTAACCCCCCAAAAAAAAAAAAAAAAAAAAAAAAAAAAAATTTCTAAGCTTGCGTGAGATGCATGACGAACTCATTAGCAAAATGAGATAGGAAGTACAGTCCCAATTGTATCTTGTAGCACAACCTTGATAGATTGGGCTTTTAAGGAAGTAATAATCCCAGAGTGGGCTTGTGTTTAGATATTTGAATGCAAAGACCCAAGATCCGGTCTGGTTCAAACTAGAGACTATTTTCATCAGGGTAATAAAAAGCAGAACTGGGGGTCGAATATGCCTGAATCGATCCAATTCAATCGATTTAAAGCTATGATGGAGTAGAAATAAGGGTAGTGTTTTGGTATGCATTCTTGGAATGCATTTTAAGTCGATTTTGCATTCTCAGATGATAAATATAGGTGTTTTTATCGTCCGAAAATGTGAAATCGACCTATAATGTATTCCAAGAAAATATAGATCTGTTTTACATCTGAAACATAAAACTATTATCCATTATACAACGTGGACCGTCATAGATAACAATAGAGTAGCAACATGAGATTAGTTTGATATTTATGGGATCTTTATTTCCTATGCCGAACCGGGTAGCGGGTAGGCTAGTTCAGGCCTGGATTCGGTTGGTCCAGTCGGATGCCCAAAGGGCTAGAACCCCACATTGGGACTACCCAATTATTAAACGTGTCGGGCATTTAGTAATCAGGTCGGGCCAATTGACACCCCTAGCCATCTCTTTTACAAATCAAGGATTTGGGTCATAACTTCTCAAAACCTGATTATTAAATTGTTGGAAACGTGTCCATCAAATCCATTTTATGGGTTGTAATTAATTTGCATGGGTATTGGTTGTCCTTAAGTTTTCATATGATCGTCACACTATGTACTCTTAGGAATAACGATTCCAAGATAGAAGTGTCCAATGAATTACAGACTCTCTCTCTCTTAGATATTCTCCCAATTAGAGCAATGGCTTCCATGAGCATCTCTTTCGAATACGACTAAACACTACGAATCCAAAATACTGATATATAGTCAAATATACATCAATCGTTGGTGCACCAAAACTCACAATACGTAACCGTATCGATAAGGATCCCTCAAGTTGTTGAATTGATTGTACTCTATAGATGAAATTTCCTTTTCAAATCAACAAACAATAGCATACTGTGAAATTTTTGTAAGATCCGGTTCAATATATGAAACATATGTACACTTGCACTTGTGCCTTGAAATCTTTGTTTTAGGTGAATAAAAATGTGCCTTGAAATCTTCATTCTTAGGTACACACAATATGACGATGATATGAACGAAGTATGTAGTCTCGTCCCTAGTCATGAATCATTTTAGGTTAAAACCTAAGGACTACCCTGACCCATTTATTAAATAATGCAAATTAATTTATGTAATCCATACAAATATGAATTTTATGAACATATTTCCAACATTTATCACATGGACTCCCCCTCATCCATCCAAACATGCCAAATGACAAGCAATTGTGTTTTTGAAATTGACAATATGACTTACTAATGGTTTGTACATTTATACTACCCATTTCATTGGTTATTGTGGCATGTTAGACAATTTTAGGTTAATTTTGCTTCCAAACGTTTGCTATATATTTTGCTGGGATGTTTTCATATAGTGTTGTCCATTCATTGGAAGGGAGGGGGGGGGGGTGGTCCAGACAGAGCACCACGTGCAATGTCCGCCTTACCTTTGCTTGGACAAGGTGCTCGGGCAAGTGTAAGATGGACATTGTGCGCAACGCTCTGTCTGGACTGCACAAGCAGCCATGGGCAGGGCGCCATAGAAGATCACGATCCGTGGGGAGGAGGTGGGATATGCTGTACTACCAGCCATTAATTACATTTTATTATTAGTTGAAAGAACATGAAGGAGAGGGTTTTGGTTCGATTTTAAGTCCATAGTTTAATGGAGTTAGGAGTCGAGCTAAAAAGGTTCAATCTGATAATGAATGAGGTCGTGCTTGGTGGTACACTTCAATATTCATAATCCATCCATCCATCCATTGTGGGAAGTGGAATTAACCTCTGCACTTCAATTCCTTACTATAAATCCTTCCTTATTGGCGCACTTCTAAATGCCCATTTTAGATTTGATAATTGCACTTTTGAAACCTTAAATCCAACAACCAAAAACATCATCGATCAGTTGCGATGGAATTGAAATGAAATAGTTAGGTCTCAAGTCCACAGACCACCATCAACTTAACAAAACCAATTAACCCTACACCCACCCACCCACCATCACACTCGGAAAAAAAGAAACTAACAAAAGCTTTCTAGTCCAAAGACTAGTTTTGTACGTTTTAAATTGTTTTATTGGCCGCAATTTTAAATTTCAGGACCTAATTCAAGTAAATGGCCCATCATATCTAACATATGTTTTATTAAAATTCTAGAGTCATTCACAAATGTGTTTTTTTTTCTTCTTTCAATCTACCTTTCACTTCTTGATTTTGACATGTGATTGAATTCATTTGATGGGTGTTCTAAGTCTAATAAGTTTGACACGTGAGTAGAGAGAGGGTGGTGTTTATATATCTTGTTGCAGCTGTCATGACTATTACATGTAAGTAGAAACTTGATATATTGGCCAAGAAATGTGATATGTAGATACTTCAAAGGGTGATCATTAAATTCAATGATCAGATTGAACACATTAGAGAAACATATTATCATGGTTTTAAAATTCAGTCCAAAATCGGTTGAATTGGTCGAATCAATTTGGAATTGACAGGGATCAATTCTGATTAATCCAATTCTAAGCATACTAAGCTGATTGAGTTAGGGCAAGTCTGATTGATTCTCTATTGACTTTGGAACAATTTGACTCGATATCAATGGAGATCGATCATGTATCTGATTTCTAGTTTTTATTATAGAGAGTTCTGGTAATATTTTTTAGAGAGAAGATTTTCTGAGCAAGCGGCATAAGAAAGTAGACCAATAAAATGCAGTAGAATGATTTTGAACATAGGACGACAACTAATCATTTCGAGATCGAGATCGAGAGAGAGAGAGAGAGAGAGAGAGAGCTCAACTACCAGTCTCGTATACTCAAAGGCACACACATGGAATCCACTCGGGTGGGTCTCACATGGTGGATTCCATATGTGCGCCTCTAAAACAGTATGAGTACAAGAATGGGATCCCGTCTTGAGAAAAAATGTGTTATCATATCCTCTCCCTAAGATTTTTAAATAAATCATCTAAGGATTTGGGGTGGAAAAAAGGAAAAATAACATAATTAGTTATGTTGAAATTTACCAAGTCAGAAATTGTGTGGAACTTTGACAAACCAGTCTAAAAAGATGAGGTGAAGAAAACGGGATCTAAAAGAACTCTCCAAAGTTTCAGGCATTTTTCCATGGCCCCTCCATTTCCTTTCCAAGACAATGTGAGGAGACATGATTGGTAGCAGCAGTTGTCTTATCTGAAATTTTTTTTGGTTTGGTAATCACACATATTGCCCGTACTTGTTGGGTGGTAACTGGTAATGACCGATCCCTACTTTCAAGTTCTCTTAAAAGGAAATGAGAGGAAATGTAAAGGAAAAGGAAAAGAGAGGAAAAACATATAAGAAAGTGGGTGAAACAATAAAAGACATGTTATTTTAGGAAAAAGAGCATCCGTGGTGGGAGGTCCCTCTTCCTAAAGAATTTTTCTCCTCTCAGGTTCCTAGGTTCCTCTCATAGGGTGTGCGAAAATGACGACCTCACCCCACCCGGGCAGTGTGTTCGGGCAGGGGGTGAGGTCGTCATTTTTGCACCCCTATGAGAGGAACCTAGGAACATGACCGAGCAGGGAACCTGAGAGGAGCACGATATATATATCACTCTTATTAAGGCCTCACGGGTAGGGATGTAAACGGATCGGATTCGGCTCGGATAGTGTTATATCCGCATCCACATCCGATTAGCTTTCGGACGGATTCGGATAGTGCTAAACGGATACGGATACGAATTGAATATTTTATCCATTTACATGTAAATATCGCTTTTCGGATAGCTATAGCCTATCCGTATCCGCATCCGTTTAGCTTTCGGACAGATTCGGATAGTGCTAAACGGATTCGGACACGGATTTCTGGTATTCATTTACAACCCTACTCATCGGTCGGTGTTTGATTCTATCTTTCATCAAATTTCATCATATTGAAATGAAGACACCAAAAGTTAGCCCATTGGAATGAGGGAGGTTATTCATTATTTTATTTTAGATAAAAGGGTTTTGTATACGATTGTGCATGGTGCATGATCGTATTTGTAACCGTTAGATAAAGATGAGGGATTGTTTATTATACACAATCATACCCATCCAATGGTTGAAAGCACAACTGTACATCATGATGCCTATGTATACAAATTTTCCCCTTTATTTTATTTTTATTTTTTGTTTTTTTCAGGGAAGAAGAGGTGGATATAGGAAGGGAAAGTAATTTGAATCTCACAAATTCATAAATACTGTCCTCAGTTTTAGTATTTTTTGAAATACCTTTTAAAATTCCATTTCCTTTGCTGCCAAGTGTAGCAGCAAAATTTCATCCCCTCAACATCCCCCCATCTCTTCTTCTTGATCTTCTTTTTCCATAATCCAGTTTCTTTTGTTTTTTTTTTCGCTGACAACTCTCTTCCTCTAGGCCTTCTTCACTTCTCTGGCTCTCCCCTCTCCCGAGTCCATATCCTCTCCATTGACGTTAAACCACTAGAGTCGATCTCACATCATCCATGGGGTGTGATCTCGTACCCCCATAGATGGTGTGAGATCGACTCTGATGATTAACGTTATTGGATAGGAACTATCCTCCCTCTCCCCCTCCTCCAAGGCTCTCCCTCTCCCTCCAGTATTTCAAAAAGCTTCGCCTTTTTATTTTTTTATTTAAAATATTAAGATGGTGACATGCATGTAGGAGATGATGACACGTGTTAACCACGGAATCAGGATAATCAGCCCCTCAAACCATGGACTAACACTACCTTCTGGAGCTCACCCTCTTTGAGTGGCCATTTCCTTGGGAGTTGTTGTGTCAAGAACTGAGGGGGAGCGTGCTGTTCTTGCAAAGAAAAAGGCAGCACTAGAGGACTGGGTCGAGCCGGTTTGGTCGCTCCGATGCCTAAGTCAAAACTCTCTAGCAACATATGCTATAGTAAATGAAATCAGATGATCATAGAAGGAGGTTACCCAGTTTAGGTGGTTGAGAGAGTCCTGCAGGCAATGACGTGATTTAACAGGAAGGGGAATCCTCCCGGCGTGAGTTTAAGCAATTGGAGCCTTTTTAGGACAAGGGATAAGCTTTCCAGCCCATCACGCCACATCAGGCTGGATTAGTGTGCTGATTTCGAGCCGTTAGAGCCAATATGCGTTATTTTAGGGGCGTGATTCCACCGCCCTATCCAGATTCGATGTTGGGGCGTGGTCGCCCTCTCTTCAGGGTCGGATCGCTATCTACTCTAGGTCGGTTCTTCCTCACCTCGTCCTCGATGGGACGACCTGATCGTGGACACATACCATCCTCACCCACATGGGGCTACACATGTCAGAACCCTATTGGGTGCCAGTTTTATGACGTATCAGGAGGCTAAGAAGGTAAGCTTGTCAATCGATTCGATCTAGGTATTCGGTTTGGTCCAAAAGAGTGCTAGTGTGAACCTAAACCACACGAATACATATTTGGTTCTGAACTTTGATACTCAAATCGAACCTGCTGAATTCGGTTTCCTACATTCCATAATCTAATTTGAACCAAATTAATTCAGTTTGGTTCAGGTTAACGAAACTTACATAAATAACCAGCTCTGGCCAACTTTGAGACCGTTTTGAATGTTGAGAGAACTGAACAAAAGGGAATGAGTGACGAAGGAGATGATCATCATTCCTCCTCTCGAAAACGATCGATCGAGATGACAACCACCACCACCACCACCACCATGACTGTTGCCTTTTTTTTTTTTTGACTTTCTTTATAAAAAGATCCAAGTGAGGCTTCTGTTTCTCAATCATCTCCTCTGTCGTCCATTTATTCTCTCCCTCAAAGTCTGACCTTCTCGTCCCACTTTGGTACTGCTTCGTCTTTAAGTTAACTACTGGCTTTATAATTCGCCAACAAAACCGGAAAATAAGAAAGGGAAATGGCCTACTGCGTCTCTATCCCTGAAAAAAATCTAATCATCATAACCTTCTTCATCCTCCTTTCTCCTCTCCTCCATGTGCTCAGTAGCACTCTGGTGCCGGAAACCAAAAGAGAAACGCTGGAAGTCATAATTGGTGGTGGTGGTGGTGGTGGTGGTGGAGGAGGTGGGGGTGGTGGAGGAGGTGGTGGCGGTGGCAGCTGCAACAACGAAGACTGTTGTCCTTTCCCTGACAGAGGAACCAAATGTCCACCAGAACCACCACCACAGACTCTCCCAGATCTCTTAACCTTCGCAGACCAAAGGCTAGCTATAGTGTACCCAGTAATCCAAACCTTCAAGAAAACCATAACCTCCGATCCCCTCGGCGTCACCAAAACATGGGTAGGCAGCGACATATGCAACTACAAAGGTTTCTTCTGCGACAGCCCACCGGACAACAGAACCGCCACCGCAGTCGCCTCCATTGATTTCAACGGCTTCGGACTTACCGCTCCAACTCTCGACGGCTTCCTCGACCAACTCCTCGACATCGCTGTCTTCCACGCCAACTCAAACAACTTCACGGGCACCGTATCCCCTAAAATCTCCCAGCTCCGCTATCTCTATGAGCTCGACTTCAGTAACAACAACTTCTCCGGCAAATTCCCAACCGCCGTAGTAAACATGGTTGGCCTCTCCTTCTTAGACATCCGGTTCAACTCCTTCACCGGTTCGATCCCGGCTCAGGTATTCACCCAAACCCTCGACCTTCTCTTCGTCAACAACAACAATTTCATGGAGAAGCTTCCCGATAACTTGGGCAACACTTCGGTTCGCTACCTCACCTTGGCCAACAACAAGTTCATGGGTCCCATACCCAAAAGTATCGGCAAAGCTGCTAACACATTGGTTGAGGTTCTGTTCCTGAACAACCAGCTCTCGGGTTGCCTTCCCTACGAGATCGGGTTGTTGGTTGAGGCAACCGTGTTCGATGCCAGTTTGAACCAGCTGACCGGACCATTGCCGTGCTCGTTAGGTTGCTTGGAGAAGATAGAACAGCTCAACTTCGCGGGGAACCAATTGTATGGGGCGGTGCCGGAAGTGGTGTGTGCGTTAGGGAATCTAGAGAACCTGTCGTTATCTGATAATTATTTCACGCATGTGGGCCCGATCTGCAGGAATTTGATAAAGCGACGTGTGCTTGATGTTAGGAAG
This sequence comes from Telopea speciosissima, assembly GCF_018873765.1. Taxonomy (NCBI): domain Eukaryota; kingdom Viridiplantae; phylum Streptophyta; class Magnoliopsida; order Proteales; family Proteaceae; genus Telopea; species Telopea speciosissima. The sequence continues at coordinate 20,338,635 of NC_057919.1, read as the reverse complement.
AATTGCATTCAAGATTTGTCGTCGCAGAGATCAGTGGCTGAGTGCGCTTTGTTCTTCGCGCATCCAAGGATATGCTTGAACCTACTGTCGTACAGTATCATTCCTTGCAAGTCTTCTCACTGGCCGTTTCCGTTCCCGTGGAAATTCCCTCCACGTTCTTCTTCGGCTCAATCGAAGCAGCCCAAGGCTCCTTCCCCTTCTTACTCTGCTCTCATAAAGCATCGCTTATGAATTTTTTTTTTTATTTTTTTTTTTTATTTTTTTTTTGCTTTCATAATTTCTTTCTTGTTTACTTGTCATCATCTCCATTCATGTATAGTGAATCGTAATGAGACACATAAAAGAAGAAACAAAATAAAAATTATGCTGTGGTAGAACTCCCCACGATGGTTGTTGGTGTAGGAGGAATCTCCACGCCGTACAGATGGTGTAGCTAATAGTAAATAAGATTCACCATGTAGAGAAGTGTGGGAGCTGATTTGTGTGGATAAATTAGAAGTATGAAAAAATGTATTTCAAAGATAATATAGGAAGAGGGTTCTTTGAGCAAGGCAAGGTTATCAGTTTCTACAAATTATTTGGAATCCCACATATAACGTGTAGCACCTATACCAGCATGAAGGCCAATGAGAACATAGAAAAGACATCATTATAAATGCAAATTTTAATTACATAAGAACAGAGATGTATTTTAGTACTCTCTTGTGTCTTAGAGTCTAGACGCAGGAACAACGCGATCAGAAAAATGTTGTTTTTATTATCAAAGTGGAATAACATTGGAATAACATTGTGAGTGGAACCAAATCTAAACAACATTTCAGCCGTACAATTAGAAAGATTTGCTTTCGAGGAACACCGTTGTTGTATCTGAGTGCTCCGCGAATTGAATGGCCATGATATTCTTTTTAAGTTTGGGGAACAACACATGGGTCCATTTGACGTAAAAGTCAAAACGAATCAACTAAAGGGACCTACCACTTCGTGTGCCGCATAAAATTGGGAATTGAACTGGGTCCTGCAGGTTAAGCTGTTAAAAAAATAAAAAGAAGAGGTTAATGCGGTAGTGACGCCATTGTATCACCAGCTATGGTGGTCACTAGCACTCTTTTAAAAATTAATCACGTTTTGATTCAAGTAATCTTGGTAATAATCCATTTAAATCATTCCCCCCAGGCCCCAACCCCACATCAAACCAGAGAACAACTAAGAAATACAAAAGTCTTGGAGGGTTCTTTCCCTTGCTCGAACCAATATTTTTAGGATCTATATTTTTTTAAAAGGGAAAATTACACTGCCACCCCCGCTAAGGTTTGTACTAAATACAGAGCGACCTGCTGTATTTCTAAATTATATAGCCACACCCCCTGAGTGGACCCTTGAGTGAATGGCGTTAAGTATAAAATTTAAATGATAATTTTACCCTTCAATTAATCATATTCTAATTTTTTTTTATTTTTCTAACATAATGGGACCCACCACTATTTCTTCCTCTTATTCTTTCATCTTCTTCTTCCTCAACCACCGCAAAATTCATGGCCATTTCTCCCCTGGAGAAAGCCACCCTCTTGCACGTTTAACCCCTTTATTTTTGCTTCAGTTCTGTTTTACCAGGAAAAAAAAGGAAGGAAACCCAAATAGTCTTGAATCAGAAGGGAGAGTACACAAAGAAGGAGAAATGTTGTGACTTGGGGACCCAAATTTCAGTTGGATTGAACGATGGGGTATACAAAAACTATTAAATCAAGTTAAAACCCTATATAAATTTTCTATATAATGATCGATAGCCCTCCATAAGAAAGAAAAGTGCATGAAATCACACGGATGATGGAACTCTTATTTTCATGCTTCACCCAGATTAAGCAAATATGGATTTTTAGAAGGGGGGAATGAGGAAGGAAAGATGATAACCAAAACCAAGTTGAAACTCTGGACCGATTGCAGAGGGGATAACAAGGAATGAAACAAAAGAAAATGAAAGTGGCAAAGAAGTTCTAGCTAACCAGGAGAATATTAAAAAGAGGAAAAAAAAAATAATCCTCAAATAAAGATCGGGAACAACTAATCGAAGAAGTGAGAAAAAAATCATACAAACTTGGAGCTGCTCTTGATCGTCAATGGACGAAACTTCTTCCACCACCTCATCAACTGCTTCACCCTCACTCTCCTTCATTTCCTCCCTGGATTCTCCATTCATGATCTAAACACTACCATTGGCATCTTGTCTAGTTTCTTCCCTTTTATGATAAAAAAAAACCTTGACTTCCTCAATTTCTTCTTTTCTCCTCCCTCTCTCTATCATTTTCTTGGCCTCGACTTTCTTAAGCTCCAAAGCAGCGTCTGCTATAGAGTATTTCTGCATCTGAAGGATCGGGATCCAATTCAATCGCCTCCTATGGATCACAGCAAACACCGATTCATACTTAGCACCATGGCCATCGAGTCCATCAAGTTGAGTCAGGTGGTTACAAAGAGCGTCGTTAATGGCGTTGGCCGCCGCACATTCTCCCCTGAACCATGCGATAATGGCGTCTCTTGCGAACATCTCCAATGGCATCTATGCTGCCAGGATAGGCATCGTTGAAGCCATCAAAGCTTTATCGGCCGATGGTACTGGGCTGGCGGCCATCGGCATCTGAACTGATTTTTGTCTTCTCCTATCCTATTGTACCGTGTCATATCGGAGAAAGTAAGACAAGAAGAGAATAGAAGTCGTTCAAGAGTAAAGAGAAAAAGAGAGGATAAGAGGAAGAGGAGCAGAGAGAGAAGACTGAGGCAAGTCGTCGGTGATGGCCTCAGCAGATCACCATAGCAAGAACTTGAGGCAGGTCATCGGTGATGGACTTGAAGATGGCCTGAGGTTGATCGCCAGAACCCTAAACCTTGATTCAAGTAGCAGAGGAAATGGGTGTGAAGTTTGGACTGCTCTATGGGCAAAATGGTAAGTTCACACCATATCAAGGGTATATTTGTCATTTTAAGGCATCAATGGCCAACACATCAGCAACTAACAGAATACTTTAACGGAGTGGGGCTGAGTGTAATAAATACCCTAAACTCAGGGGGTCTAAGTGTATATTTTGAAAACACAGGGAGTTGCACTGTATTTAAGGCAAACCTCAGGGGGTGGCAGTGTAATTTACCCTTTTTTAAAAATTGCTTTTGAATTTTTATTGGTTGCTAAAAATTTACATATTTTTTTGAAAATTGCTTCTAAATTTTTATTGGTTGCTAAAAGTTTACATATTTTTTATTCGGAGAAAGAACACTGTTTGTGCACGTGAGGTGCACTACCCCTGTGCCAAACATAGGGGCGTGTGATATGACAACTGCACCCCGAGAATATTTGGGGGTGCGACAATCATTTCATGTACCCCTGTGTCTAAGCGTAGGGGCAACGCATACATGCGCTCATGTAGGTTCTCTTTCCTATTTTAATTTTATTAAAAATTAGATCTCTACTTCTCTTCTACTTTCTATTTTCTCAATGCAGAGCTTATCTTTCCAGACTCAATTATGTGGCCTTCCTTGCCCTCTATTTTTCACTTCTTTATTTTATTAGATCTCCAATTCCCCTCTAATTTCTACTTTCTCCATCCTACATTATCACCTTTTTTAGGGAGATTTCATTTTTCCATAAAATTAAAACTTTATTTCTGATTGATTGTTTTAACTTTTTTACATTTATTGTATTATTATTTAAAGGTGTATCTCAATTCTCAAACATCTTCTCATTAAAGGAAGTTATGGAACAAAATCCTAGTCCAGGACACTTACCCATCCACTTCATTTCTAATTGACAAAACTTACTAAACAAACACCCTTAATATAGGAAACATACCCTTGTACTTCCTTTCTTATGTTTTTCCTTCTCCCTCTTTCCATTATCAATATATCATAACCTACAAGCCCACATTACTGACCCCCAACCAATCTATTCTCTCCATTTCCTCTCTATACTTCCCCCCCCATCCCCCATCCTATCCTCTCATTGACTCTCATCTCCACAGTCCACAACCCAGAGACTCCACACACTGCCTTTCCCCACCACCAATCAATTCTTTCTCTTCCCCATCCAAGTGTCTTCCTTCATTAACTCAGTATCTTGAGTTCTAGCTTAAATTAATTGTACAAAGTTCTTTTCTTCAACAAAATACCCCAAAGAGAGATAAAATGCATCATACCTTTGCAAATATGCTACCTCCCCACCAATCACTTGCTATACTACAACTGTGTTTTGTCATTTCCATGTTTCTACTGAAACTAAGTTTCATTTTTTAACAGTTTGCAGACAGGATACATGATAACAAAAGGAATAGCCCATGACCTGACATTTTTACTAGTAATCTTATTACTTCTTTCCCCTGCTTGAGAAGAGCTCAGGTTTCTACCTATGGATCTGCAAAGAAAGTCACCTTAGGCTACAAAATCATGAAACAGATACGAGGAACCAGTCAGTTCCAAGGATCCATACAGTCATAATCAACCCTGTCAAGGCCTCAGATATAACTACTGCATTGTACATTTCATCACCTCTCAATGTGACAAAATTGTGAGGGGTGCCTCCGGACATGGGTAGGTCATACCATACAGAGCTGCAACCCAAAGAGACTGACACCCCACTGCTGCTCCCTCTCCTCCCGTTCAAATGTCTAAATTATGGTTGTCATTTTGTTGTTAAGTTTATCTTTTGTAGTAACAAAGTAAATTAGTTTACTGTGATGATATTTAAAGATTTTGGTGTCTTATATAATATAATCTTAATTTTTTAATTAAACTGATACTTATTATTTTTAATTTTTCCCCACTTTCAGATAATTCTCTTTTTGCAAGTATCATCATTAGATAAACTAATTTCACTAGCCTTTTTTCCTCAGTCCTGTTATGGGTTGGATTGGGATTCACAGAGTACTTCTGTCAACAATGGGAGGTTTTGGTTTGAATTCAAGAGCACCATGCCCACATCTATCTTCAATTGAGCTCCCTTTAATTATTAGAATTTAGATCTGTTAAAGTTTTCTTTTTACTCTTCTATATAATAAAACTTTGGAGTACAAGACTTTTCATTTAAATTGATACTATTTTATATTCTTTAATCTTGAAATATCTTAATAATACATAAACTTTTCTTTAAATTTTCTATATAAGTTCTTTAGAATAATTGTCATCTCGTCATTTTGGGCTCATAAGTTCAATTGATTCATTTACATCACCTATGTTGCGAGGTATTTTTTTATTTTTTGCTTTCTTTGAGCTCTCATATACTGCAAAATGAAAATTTTAGGTACTTAGGTTCAATCATAAATAAAGGAGAAATAGAGGATGATATCACACAAAGAATTAGAATAGGGTGTATGAAGTGGAGGGGTGCGCCTGGAGTGTTGTGTGACAGATGTATTCCTTTAAAACTCAAAGGAAATTTTTATAGGTCAGTTATACGATCAGCAATGATATATGGAACTGAATGTTGGGCACTGAAGAAACAACCTATAAGCAAACTAATTGTTAGCTGACATAAGGATGTTGAGATGGATGAGTGGTAAAACTAGAAAAGATAAAAAATGAAATGAACAAATTAGAGCTAATTTAGAAGTAACTCAGATACATGACAAGTTACAAGAAAGTCTGATAAGGTCTGGTAGGCTGAAAACAGGTCAATACTATCAAACGTAACAGAAAACCAGAATCTCAGTGACCAAAACTCAACAAAACTAAGGGACAGAATATTGAGGTAACAATAACTCCTAATCAGATCGATGGATGAGGCTGAAATTTCACTTGAATGAAGGTCCTGTGGGGCTGGTTATATGCTTAAATTTCAGATTCATCCAAAGGGGGGATTGGGAGAAACAATCAGAAACAGAAATTAGAAAGTATGAGGAAACAGAAATTAGCAACTAGGGAGATTTACTATAACTTTCAATCCAGCAGTCTGATGGGCTTCAGACTTGGATCGAAGGGAGCAGAACAGGAGAGGAATAGCATATCCAAATTTCAGATCAGTCTAATGGTCAGGTTCTCAGAAATCAAGGGTTGAAAATCAGACTAGAATGCTATCCAATAAGCTATCGCAGACTCTAAACAGGGCTAGAAATTTCCAGAACTAATTAAGAACTTGAGGAGCAGTAAATAAAAGTTAATCAAGCAATAAAGTCAGCACTGATGTTTCCTGATAGGAGCCACGACATTGAAGAATGACTGCTGGAATACTGTTGGACAAAGATGAGAGAGATAGAGAAGAAGATTGTGTTAGAAGTCATGTAATAGGGGTAGTTTAGGAACTAGTCCCATTACTAGTTGCCTTATTATGTAATTGTGTTTTTCTTCTTTATTTCCCTTGTACCTCCCTTAGGGAGGTGGATGTAATTTCCTATTTGTTATGATTGAATTAATATAGGTGTATGGAGAAGCCTCTCCAACACAATCAATTACAACCCAAATATTCTCTTCTCTCTTCTCTCTCTTCTCTTGCTATCTTCTTCCTCCTCCAACTTCTTCCTTCTCTCTTCTTACCTCCTAAACCTAAATCTCTCAATTGTTGTGTCAAATTTTTTCCTTCTCACTGTCTTTTTCAGGATTTGGTGACGAAGAGGATTATTGATAGTGGACGTGAGGAGCAAGTCCTCTACTTTTTTGATCCGTTTTTGCCTACAGCTCATTCCTATGTGTGTGGACATAATGATAGTAGTTCTGTGGATTCTGTTATGTTATGGCATCGTCGTCTTGGCCATCCATCTTTTGTTGTAATGAGGAAACAATTGCCTCACTTATTTTCTTCTATTGCCTCTTCTCATGTTTTTCAATGTGAACCATGTATGTTTGCCAAACATTGTCGGTCTTCATATCCTTATCATGGTAATAGAACTGTTGCTCATTTTCATATTGTGCATACTGATGTTTGGGGTCCTTCCCCTACTACTTCTTTATTTGGCTTTCGTTACTTTGTGTCATTTGTTGATGATTTTTCCCGTGCCACATGGACTGTACTTTTGAAGCATATGAGTGATGTTTGTGATGCCTTTCAAAATTTTTACCAAATGATCCTTACTCAATTTGAGACCCGCATCAAAATTGTGCGATCTGATAAAGGGGGAGAGTACATATTTGGTGGCCTTCAAACCTTCTTTACTACTCATGGCATTATCCATCAGCTAGCGTGTGTTGACACACCCCAACAAAATGGGGTTGCTGAGAGGAAAAATCACCATCTACTGGAGGTCAACCGTAGTCTATTGTTTGGCATGCATGTCCCCAAGACCTTCTGGTCCGCAGCTCTTCTCACTGCCTCCTTTCTCATCAATCATATGCCTACCAAGCTTCTTAATTTTAAATCTCCCTTGGACATCTTATCTCCCAAGGCCTCTGCTTTTTCTCTTCCTCCTAGAGTCTTTGGCTGTGTTTGTTATGTGCATGTTAACAAATCTGCCCGCACTAAACTTGACCCCAAAGCTCTCAAGTGTCTCTTCCTTGGGTACTCTTCTACTACCAAGGGGTACAAGTGTTATCATCCTTCTTCCCACCGATGTATCATTTCCGATGTTACCTTTCTTGAGTTAGTCCCTTTCTTTGTCCCTTCTCAGCATCCTCTTCAGGGGGAGAATTGTGGGAGTGAACAGACTACTGATGATTTCTTTCTTTCTCCTCTACCTACATCTCCTTTTATGCTTGACAATGGGAAACACAGGACTGTAGATGTGGTTGAGGTTGATGACCAACCACCAGGGGGGAATACAAATTTGGTTGTTGAAAGTGGTTCTAGTAAGGAGAAGGATTACCACATTACATACAAAAAAGGTGAAGGCTTGCATAATACAAGAAAGAAGACCTACCAAGAGTCCTCTTCAGATCCAGATCCACATCCTGAGATTCATTCTTCTCAATCAGGTGACATTTCTTCTCCTCCATCTGATTTGGACCTTCCTATTGCTATTAGGAAATGGAAAAGAACTTGTACTAATCCTATATTCCAGTTTGTTTCCTATGATGCAATTTCTCCTCCAGGCCTTGCCTTTATTACTGCTCTCTCTGCTGCTTCCATTCCCAAGAATGTCATTGATGCTATGTCTGACCCAAAGTGGAGACAAGCCATGTCTGAGGAGATGATGGCACTTGAGAAGAATGGATATTCCCAGAGCCAAGCTGATCATACTCTCTTTACCAAGCGGAGTAATGGTACTATCACAGCTCTCATTGTCTATGTTGACGATATCGTGGTCACAGGAGATGATACAGCTGAGATAGGTAAATTGAAGAGCTACTTGGCACAGCAATTTGAGATCAAAGATCTGGGTCCCTTGAAGTACTTCTTAGGAATAGAAGTATCAAGGACCAAGAAAGGAATCAATATATGTCAGAGGAGGTTTATTCTTGACTTGTTGACAGAGACAGGGATGTTAGGCTGCAAACCAGCAAACTCTCCTATTTAGCAGAATCACAAACTAGGAGAGGATTGTGGTCCTTCTCTTGTTGATGCGGGGAAGTATCAAAGGCTAGTGGGGAAGCTTATCTATCTCTCTATGACTCGGCCAGATATCTCTTATGCAGTGGGAATTGTCAGCCAATTCATGCATGCTCCCAAGAGTGGCCATTTGGATGTTGTGTATTACATTCTAAGGTATTTGAAGTCCTCTCCAGGGAAAGGACTGTTGTATGCAAGGCACAACCACTTGAGAGTAGAAGGTTTCACAGATGCCGATTGGGCTGGTTCCATTACAGACAGGAGATCTACCTCCGGCTATTGTACCTTTGTGGGAGGTAACTTAGTCACATGGAGGAGTAAGAAACAACATGTTGTGGCCAGATCTAGTGCCGAGGCAGAATCTAAAGCTATGGCACATGGAGTGTGTGAGCTCATCTGGCTAAAAAGACTTGTTCAGGAACTGGAACTTGACACTGAAGGACCCATGAGACTGTACTGTGACAACAAGGCTGCCATCAGTATTGCTCACAACCCTGTTCAACATGACCGGACTAAGCACATTGAGGTTGATAGGCATTTCATCAAAGAGAAGATAGACTCTGGCTGTATTTGTACCCCTTTTGTAAAGACTAGTGATCAGTTGGCAGATATCTTCACCAAGGCTCTTGGCTCTCCTCAGTTTAGTTCTTTCCTAAGCAAGCTGAGAATGCATGATATATATTCTCCAGGTTGAGGGGGAGTGTTAGAAGTCATGTAATAAGGGTAGTTTAGGAACTAGTCCCATTACTAGTTGCCTTATTATGTAATTGTGCTTTTCTTCTTTATTTCCCTTGTACCTCCCTTAGGGAGGTGGATGTAATTTCCTATTTGTTATAATTAAATTAACATAGGTGTATGGAGAAGCCTCTCCAACACAATCGATTATAACCCAAATATTCTCTTCTCTCTTCTCTCTCTTCTCTTGCTATCTTCTTCCTCCTCCAACTTCTTCCTTCTCTCTTCTTACCTCCTAAACCTAAAATCTAACTGATTGAAGATGGAAGATAGGGGATATGACCGTAGGTATCACCACCTAGGCCTGCAGTTGGGCATCACCACCCTCCCTCCATGGCTTCATCACCAATTGACGTGACTGATTCACCACTACTCACCATTCTCAAAGAGCATTAATTGTTCTCAACCAAAATCATGGGCATAGGAGGCCCATCATCTTTATTTATAATCATATCATCAATACAAAATAGCTACTCCCATTGGCGTGGGGAAATGCTTGGCTGCCAAGATAACTGAAAAAAAGTAACTAACATCAAAACAGAAACTTCAAAGAAAATAAAAACTCTTATCAATCTCGCGATTGACTAGGACAGCTGATGTAGGACAAAACATGAAGAAAAAAAGGCCAAAACACGTGACCAGTGTCACAGCCCCTTATTTTGCCTTGGTGAGAATATTTTTAGAAGATCTTGTGGGTCCATTAAGTGGAGGAAGATTCTATACTAATGCTGCCATAGTTTAGTTTCTATTTCCATATTTAGAAAGTAGGCTTAAGTTTCTAATTTTAATTTGATTGTCTTTGCATGTTTACAAGGCTGAGTTATAAAGCCTTTAGCAGTCTCTATTTCAATTAGTTTCTATTTTCATTAGTTTCTATTTTCCAAACAGTTGCTAAGTTTTACTTTCTATATTTATAGCCTAGCCTCAGTCTATAAAAAGGCAGCTATTGTAATTGACTGACACAGAATTAATGAATGAAGTTTTGAGGCAATCTTGCACTCGATTATGGGAGTAAAACCCCAGTTCAACAGCTGGGATAGCTGTGGGTGAGAGGCCCAGGGCTGAGGTAGCCCATTCCCCACCCCCGTTCTCTTCTATTGCTATTGTTCCTTTGTGCTGCTGTTTCTCTGTTGATCAATACAAGTGCTGTGAAGAATCCTTGGAAGGCTGCAATCAATCCCCAAACACTCCAAGTCTGTTGCTGCTGCTGCTGCTGCTGCTGCTGCTGTACCCATCGATTGAAGACCTCTGCTGCTCCTGCGACTCTCTGCTGCAACATCAAAGTGGGAGATCTCCACATTCCTACATCAAAACCTGCAGAGTTTTGGAGCATCACCTCACTCCATGTTTAGAAGGCTGAGTTATAAAGCCTTTAGTAGTCTCTATTTCCATTAGTTACTATTTTCCAAACGGTTGCTAAGTTTTCCTTTCTATTTTTTTAGCCTAGCCTCAGTCTATAAAAAGGCAGCCATTGTAATTGACTGACTCAGAATATTATGGGAGTAAAACCCCTGTTCCACAGCTGGGATAGCTGTGGGTGAGAGACCCAGGGCTGTGATAGCCCATCCCCCTACCCCCTTCTTCTATCTTCTTCTCCTACCTCTACTCAATCTTCATTGCTGCTGCTTGTGACTGCCAACAAATATCTGTGAGAAACACCCTAAAGATCAGAATCCATTCCCAATCAACTCCGAAGGCTGCTGTTGTTGCAACCTATCATCGTGCAACCTATCATCGATCGTACTGTAGAGTGGTCCTTGGTTGAACCCCTCCTATATTACAGCGATACAAAGAAATAGCAAGTACAGAAAATAGTAATTAAATATCTAAAATCCTAAAAAATATTGGCAGCATCTCTCAACCATGCCAGCTGTCCATATGACCCAAAACTGATACATGCGAGCTGTCCATATGCTGGCTCAAACTAGGTACCAGAACCGTGGCCATTGTTTTGGACCTGGTTCTGGCCTAAAACCTGACCTATCTTCTTCTTCGAACTGCATCAAAGTCGTTTGAGGTGAGATGGACAGGTGCAACAGAGGCATTTGATTTCTTCAATACGGAGAGATGATTTGTATCAGATTGAAGGAGCTAAAAGATCCAGGGGTAAGCCTAAAATAACTCTAGGATAAGTGAGGAAAGATATGCACAGCTTAGAACTAGTGACGAGTATGGCTTTGAATAGAACAGATTGGAGAAAAAGGATCCATGTAGCCAACCCCATTTAGTTAGGATAAGGCTGAGTTAACTTGAGTTTTCTTTGAGCTCCCGTGCACGGGTTTTTGGCAAGTTATGAGGAAAAAGGACAAGTTTATGTCTTTGCAGTTTTTAACTGAGTCATCTATTTAAGAAGATAAAAGGTAAGAGAAAATGTATCTGCAATGCAGGAATATCATCATCCTGGTTAACTAGTGTCAAGAGAGACCTGTTCTGTAACATCGTAAGATAACTAGGCTTAATTAACTCATTTTTTAGTTGGGACCAGTAACAAGGTATTTCTTCCATATCCATCTGTAGGCACTAAGATCAAAAGATGCATGTTCACAAGTTTTAAGCAGCTCCTATTTGTCATCGCATGTGCATAATTATACATTATAGAGACTAAGAGACAAAAGTTAGAATAGATATGACAACTTTCCTCATCTAAAAGCCAAAGAATTTACCATAATCGGCATGAGCTCCACTGCATTTGTTTAGACATAAAACATGAGAAACTGTTACTCACATAGGGCCCTGCAAAATACAAAAAGGCAAAGTCCAAGCACGTCCTTACAAGCACAAATACAAGCATTGATTGACTACCATCCAACGCCATTTTCTGGCATCGCTAAGCCATTGGCATCAGAAGCACCAGGGAAACCAATCAGATGCTTTACCCAGATCTCCAGTTCTTTACCTTCAAATTTGTAACAGATTGCACAACTAGAAATAAAACCAGAACCGATAGAGGAAGAGAAAGAGAAGACGAGGAAGATAGGAGAGCTGTTAAGAACAATCCGGCTTAACAGTCTCCCTCAAACTACTTGTATTTATATGTAATTGATTACAGTCATAGGGGGATTCCTAATCATGTTAGGAATCCAAGTTACAATAGGAAAAACAAAAATAAAACTAAGAATTAAAACTAGGACTAGGAGACATTAACTAGAGGCAAAATAGGAGAGACACATAAGGAGGTGAATCTCGATCAGAATTTGGAAGGTCTGGCCATCAGTTTCTTTGATTATTGCATTCTATCACATCACAAATAAAAGAACTAACACATGTTTCTGCACAAGTCTGAATTCTAGACTTTAACACCGAGCAGTAGCTGCATTTGTGAATAAATGTAACATTTACTAATTGATATCTCATTACTCAGACTGTCATATGAACATATGGACCCGACAATTCCATTCAATGCTAACTGCAATGGTTCATCTTCCCCTGTTGTTGTAAAATATCACAGGCCATAATTGTCACGGCGCCTAGGCGAATCAAGGCAGTCAAGGAAAATGATGGTCATTTTTGTTTTTGTTCCTTATGAATTGAAATATATTCAAATTACTGGACCACACACTACCAACGGCCCTAGTCAGTTGTCCTCCTGAGCCATGAACATGATAGAGACAACATTGAACTTTCATGGCAATAGACAGATTTTGATCAGAAAAGGAAGTGAAACGATATAATCTCCTTTATAAACTTCTACACAACTAAAACAGAAAGTTGCACTTCCTCTGAATAACTATAACCATGACAAAATCTAGCCTGATAACGTGAAATACACATACCATTTATTAGTTCCTTCTAAAGGTTTCACAAGTGCTCCATTGTCCCAGGTTTCAATTCTTTATAGTACTGTAACAGATGATAATGATGAAGAAAATGGTAAGAGAGGCATTAGTCTGCAATAGATACACTTATTCAAACATCACATTGATTCTACAAATGTAATACAAGTGTGTCCTATGTATTCCTCTTTCTATGTGCAGAAAAGATGGCGATGGATGATACATTTTGATCATTAAGACTGTTCATCCAATGGCCACCCCATAGTTTAGCTACAACCAAAATCTAAAAAACAAAGCATTATTTTCAGGGATGAAATTTCAGCATTGACTTTCATTGATCGTGGACCAGTTGTGGACCATTTAATCCCTTAATTATTATAATTATTCATTATTGTCTTTAATTTTAATTAAGACCAGTTCAGGAACATTGCACAGTTTGTCCTCTTGAACAGGTGGTCTCAAATAATGACCATGTTAAGGACAAGACAAGCATGAAAATTCTGCATAGGGATAAATCATAGTTTGAACCGGCTAATTTTTGAATGGCTTCTTGGTCATTTGGACTAATGTGGGGCCCTGTCCTAATTACTTGAGTCAGCTCACGTAAGTATAAAAGAATCGTCTTGAATAGAAGTTCTGCATCAAAATGGGAATGTTTTTTTATCTGTAACAGACTCAAGAAGTAGGCTCGCACATGCATAGTTCAGACCAATGACCTTGGGCACTGAAGTCAGGTATAAAAATTTTCACAAACACAACCACATGCTTGCTACATGTGCAGACAACCATGCATGCAGCATGACTATGCATTCACATGCACTTGAATATCTAAATGAATTTACAAGGACTTGGCACCAGGGCTTAAATAAAATCAAAGCACCTTATAATATGATGTACACAAACAGAAATATATATGTTCCCCCTTCCTCCATCTCCCACATTCCCCCCCCCCCCCCAAAAAAAAAAACACCCCAAAATAAATAAAAAAAAAAGATATGCATCTACAAGCCAATGAAGTCATAGACGCAAATGCCAGTCAATGAACACCACCTTAACACAAATCCTTGGGTTTGAGAATACTGACATATCTGAGTGACATAGGACAAAACAAGAAGAAAAAGGGCCAAAACACTATTCATGTTACTGTTCACATAAACAACGTCACAGCCCCTTATTTTGCCTTGGTGAGAATATTATTAGAAGATTCTGTGGGGCCCAAGGTCAGATTTGTGCTTTATGTGTGGGGATTTAGAAGTTTAGTTTAGTTTCTAATTTCAGTTTTAGAAAGTAGGCTTAAGTTTCTATTTTTAATTAAATTAAGGGTCTCTTTGGTATGATTTGTATTTGTATTTTTTTCTTATTTATTGAAAATTATTTATAAAAAAAATTTTGGCCTTAAAAAGCCTGTTTGGTTACTATTAATAAAATTAATTATGAAATGAAAAAATATGTTTGGCATTCTTATTTCTCAAAATAATTTTTACAATAAGCACACATGATTGCAGTCAACAACACCAACCCTGGTTGAGGCACTTCATCGAACACTTGATGCAATAGAAACAATTGGTTCTAATCAAGTCGATTTTGTTGATCTCCACAACACCTACCCTGGTTGAGGCACTTCATCGAACACTCGATGTCTTTATCCACAAACCCTTGGGTGAATTTAATGCCCAATTCTAAGCCATTTGACAATCTTCGAATACTCAACATCTCATTCTCAAGCAATTCAAAAGTGTCCAGAGGCCTTGAAAACCTTTGCTGGCTTGCTTGGATTTTCACAACAACCTATTCTTCCATACTCATACATGGAGCCCATTAAAACCTCAACATCTACTTTAATGGCTACCCTACTAATTGTCTAGAACCCATTCTTCCGCAAGCTCCCAAGAGCAATTAATTGGGAACAAAACAGCTAGACTATGCTATCAGATAATTCAGTTTTCTGACATAAGTAGAGTGCATGGCAAGCTACATATTCAATTATGAACATACCCAATTAATTGCATAGATTCATATCAATCTCAAACCTAGGGTTCCTCACAACGCTCAGGTACAGAGTAAAGAATCCCACAAGTTTCATTATCAAAGCAAAGAGATGAGGATGGTTTGCGCTTGTGCGGTCCCTTGATGCTTCAAAAAATGGTGGAAGCAATTGTCCTCTCGATGTAGCAAAGGACAGAGAGGAGTACAGAGACGGCAGAGACAAGGAAGGAGCATCTGAAATCATTTTTCTGCCCTTACATTTATAATATGAATGAAATTATGTTTTAACCCTCAATTTGAGCCGTTTATGTACACATGCTCATTAGAAGTTGCGCTTAAACAAAGCTCCTGATCTATTTGTGTTTTTTTAATTTATTTCAATTTGTAATAAATAAAAACAAGTACTATAAATCATACCAAACATCTGCAAAAACAGAAATTAGACAAATAAATACAAATAGAAATTATACCAAAGAGAGCTTAAGTTTCTATTTTGAACCTTGCAATTAGGGTCTTTGATATGATTTGTATTTGTATTTATCTGACTAATTTCTATTTTTGCAGGTATTTGAAATGATTTATATTGTCTATTTCTATTTAATATAAATTATAATAAATTAAAAATCACAAATAGCTCAAGAGCTATTTGTGATTTATGGCCACAATTTATTTATTGTGATTTATACGCTAACTTTTAAATATCACGTGCTATAATTGCTCAAAACCAAAGGTAAATTAGTAATCTCATTTTATTTTATAAATCCCTCTTCCAGTCAATGCTTGCACTGTATTTCTCTGCAAATTGTTCATGATATAGTGAACACGTGACGGGTTGCAAAATCTTGGGCATTCACCTCAGTTGTGGCTGGTTCAGCTCTGCTCACCTCATCAACCTAAAGCTGTTCAAATGCCTCCACTATGATAGTTGCCGCATCAATAACGGCAAGCCCCTCTGGCCCTCCCCAACGGCGCCATCCTCTCCTTCTAGTAAGCCAACTCTTTCCCTCATCCACTTGCGTCTCCTCTATCGTTTGTTGCTGTTGAGGTTGTTTGGTACACAAATAACAGTGATAATCAAGCCAGCAATCGATCCATATAAAGCAAAAGGACTACTAATTTCCCATATTTTATTTGGGCCTGTCTTGCATCAATTCACTTGATGCCCTTTATATTGCTCTGTTTGCTTCATCGCTTTCAACTTATTCCTTTTCGGGATCGGATTTGCGAGAGCTGAAGCTTTTCTGCTGCTAGTGGTGGCCTCTTTTCTGCAACCTATGAATGTGAAGGGCATAATAGAAAAGAGCAGGTGAACTTACTTCACAGGGAATTGGTTTTACAATGTTTCTTGTCATCTATACGATATCAGCAAATGCCCATTCTTCGAGAGCGAATTCGACTGCCAACCAAAATTTATATTGCTTGTTGGTTTGGGTTGATAAAGGACATCAAGTGTTCGACGAAGTGCCTCAACTAGGATTGGTGTTATGCACAACAATCATGTTTGTCTACTATAGAAATTATTTTAAGAAATAAGAATACCAAATATATTTCTAATTATTTAATATATTGTACGAATAGTAACCAAACGATTATTATTTATAGATCATAATTTATTATCTCAAATGATTTCTCGAAAATAGATAATAAATACAAATACAAATCATACCAAAGAGAGCCTTAGAATTTCTATTTTAGTTTCATTACTTGTAACCCAAGTCTCAGCTTTATAAGGGACTTTCTAATTTTTAGTTTCTATTTTGGAGCTCAATCCTTGGGCCTTTATATATTGTAACTTGCCCATAAAGGCACCACACGATTTTATGAATTAATGAAGTTGCTTAGAATGTTTTGTGCAAGTTTTAATTATCCTGTTGTGAGGATGAAGAGCACGGAGCCTGGCTGGTGAGAGCCAAAACCCCTAGGGCCAAGAGAGTCGAATCTCCTTATTCCCCTTTATCTTCTTCTATTATCTTCTTCCCTTGCCCTATTCGATTCCCTTTCATTGCCGCTGCGGCCTGTGACAGCTACCAGTGCTGGAGCTCACATTGAAGATTAGATGAATCCACCAAATTGAGATATTAATTGCTGCTGTTGGTCGACACAAAGGAGACCACAAGCATCCCTGTGATTCCAGTTTCTGCTCAGGCTTGCTGAAAGTTTCAGACTTGAATAACTCTACCATCAAGCACTGGAACCAGAAGAGACTTGGAGAGCTTAATCACACAACCAAGGGCTACACTTGACCCCTGGTTTGGTGTCCTAACACTAACTGGTTTGGGAGATCTGCTTTAACCTTCTAATTTTGACTCCAATTCATATCTCAGCAATCAAGCATCACAACAGGCTGAAATTCTAGGCAGAAGGCCTCCTCCTCATACCCTCCACTCGATCCTAATTGGGAATCATTCCCACTGCAGTTTTGCAAGTTATTGTTTTCTTTCTATTTTGGTGTTTACCTTCTAATTCTGATTTGCTTCTATTATTGATGATCTGCTGCAACTTTTGTCGATCCAATGGTAAAGTGGTTCTTAGATCAACCCCATCTACATTACTAAGTCACATTTTTTCCCCATATCCAATAGCTGCCATATGGTTGCAAATGCACACACACAAATAGAGAATGGGAAGTATTAAGCAGAATTACATAATTACATCCTCCATGCATATTGGGTTTTCCCAGAGTAATATTCTCTCCAATTCTCTGATACCCCCTGCAATTAAATATTAAACAAGAAAAGGAGGAGGTAAAATAAATCCAGACAGTGTACCATTATTTAACATTGATTTTCAAAGTACAAACACAGTATGTAATTCCAGGGAGTAAACCTGTATCCTGTTGCTCGAGTCATATTGATTTTAAGTTTTTCTTCATAGGAAGATCAAAAAAATTGTGTCAATTCTTTCACCTCTTTGACAAGGGAATCAGGTATACCATGGCCCTTCTGCTCAAAGACATCAAAAGTTTCAACGATCAGCACAGCCAACCAAAATAGAATGATCCAAAACTCTCTTTTAATTGAATGTAGAGCATCAAATATAAGTTACAGAAGAGAGAGAAAGGTTCCTATTGATGTGGCCTACAAGCAAGGAAAAAAATCCAATTCTACATTTTACCAGAAAAAAAATATTGGATTCCAAACAGGACAGGAAAAGGATTTGGGAGGCAGCCCAATGGCTATTCTTTCTTCTCTTTGTTCCCCCCTTCTTTTTCTACCGGAAAAAAAAAAGGCATATGTTTTCTGCTTCAAATCAGTCCCTTGAGAATCCCTCAATTAGGGAAGGAGGGAATTGCTTACCTTTGGAGGCATCCAAGCTCCAAAGATAGATCTTTCTGGCATGCTTCAATTCAAATATATAGATTATAGTCGAGCCAGGGGATAGGGGAAAAAAACTGCTTACTTTGTGTAAGTGCTGATGACTGACCTGTGGCTATGTCACTGTTTGATGGGCATTCATGGTATCAAGTATCGATACGATATGGACCTATACGGCTGATACGTATCAAGATTGGCCATATCAATATGATACAGACCTGATACACACAAAATTATGTACGATATTGAAATATGGTACCGATATGGGCCGATATGGACCAATAAACTCAATATACAGGCTGCCAAAGCCCAAAAATCTAAGTTTTTGAAAGAAAACTTCCTATCTATTTTTTGGCCAAACCTAAGTGGATCTCATCCACACTCAAAAACTGTTGGAATAAGGGTATTTTGGGAAATACGTGTAATGTTGTCCTATGAGAGGATTACTTAAGTTAGTAAGAGTATATGTGGTACTTTAGTTTAAAACCCTTTTTAATAAACTTGCTGAAATGTGATCGTAACTCACGACAGTCCATTCTTCTGAAACTCTCTCTTCTCTCCCTATGGCCTCTACTTCTACTATGATCTATGACTTGGTATCAGAGAAGGATTGCAAGGCTGGCTTGAGAGTCAATGAAAGCATCTGTTCTCTCTTCAAGCATTGGAACCTTTTGCTTCATTGTCAACAACAAGGAACGATGTTTGGGACTGTTAGCATCAAATTTGAAGAAGAACGAAGAGCTACTCAGTTACCAGTTTACCACCAAGCCTTTTCTTCTTAGTTTGAAGTCCAGTGATGAGGCTAAATATAGAGCCATGTCTCATACTGCAGCTGAATTAATGTGGTTGAGATCACTTTTTCAGGAGCTTGGATTCCCAGTTACCAAACCCACATATATATGTTGTGATAATCAAGCAGCCATACATTGCTAGTAATCCAGTTTTTTTATAAGAGGACCAAGCATATTGAGGTAGACTGTCAAAGCAGTAATGAGGAAACTGATTTTTACTCCAGTTGTGTCCTCCATGAATCAGCTTGGTGATATGTTTACTAAGGCATTGTTTCATCTGACATTTTTTACAATTTGTTCCAAAGCTGGGCATGAGTGATGTCAATGCTCCAGCTTGAAGGGGAGTATTAAGACTGTTTAGTTACATATATGGTGACATTTAGTACATGTGGTGACACCTATCTATCCTTACCATATTGGGTCATGGAACTAAATCTTGGTCAAAACTGTTTCAACACTTTCCGAGACGACACCTAAGGTCGATACTGGATCGTACCAGGTTTCAACCATATTTCATATATTTCGGTAGTTTTGACCAGTTTCGAGCAAAAAATACCGAGTTTCGACCAGCCCAGGTAGTTTCGACCGAAAAATACCGAGTTTCAACCACCAGTTTCAACCAGCCCATGACATTTCGAGTTTGGCCCAGAACAATACCAGGTTTCGTTCGAGATCTGGGAAATCTTGGTTTCGGCCAGGGTCAAAACTGGGCTTAAAACCGAGATTTAGAACATTGTAATGGGTGATGTTTAGGATCTTTGGTGAAGTATAAGGTGTGAAGTTAAGAATACAAGTGCTGCCTTGTACTTGTATTCTATTATGACTATTGAATCATCATCTAATAAATGAAGGTGCTGCCCTCTCACGGTAACATATACTAGCAAACTGTGAGAAGGATCTTCTCTCCTACGTCTCTCTCTTCTACTCCTCTTATTCTCTTCCTTCTACTTCATGTATAGGTCAACCTTGTTTGATATTGTCACAGATTTAATGTTGTCTTGAGTAAGATAGCATATTCCAGCTTGGGCTGGTTTGACTTTCCAGACCAAAAAAGAGCATCCCAGTGCATGAGGCTCCCGCTACTGCAGGGTCAGGGAGGGGCAAATATATGCAGCCTTACCCTCGCTTTGCGGAGAGGCTGTTTCCATGTTTTGAACCCGCAACCTGATGGTTGCAGATGATGATTTCTTCAGAACCTTGATGTCATCATGGAGAACTAGATTGATTATAGCAAGCAGAAATTGTATTTTCTTCTTATTTTGTTATCTTTCCAGTTTCATGTTTATCTGGGCGTTATTTGATTCCCAGCTAGTATTTCCAGGTTTCCATCATTCTGAACTTCTTTCAAACCAACTTCAGGTCCACTCCAGACATCCTAACCAATTGGGTACTCCAGCCTGGTTTTAGCATCAAACAAGTGTCTTATATATGATAACATATTTATGCTCTGCTGATTGGGTATACTCTTATTTTGTTGTTTGTTTTAGCATAAATAGTTTGTATTGCAGTACTTTTACTTTCAGTGAATATCTGAACCTCATCTACAGGACAAAGATCATGCAATATGCTTAAGCCTCTCTTGAATTTTTTCATAATATTTTAATAGTAACGATACATTAGCTAATATGTAACCTACTTTTGGGCTATTGAAATGCATAATAGCATCTATTTATCTAAACATAATTAGAAATGAGGACAAGATCTTGAACTACAACCCGGGAATTTCATCTCTAAAATCATCATATATCTAAAAAACCAAGGAAAAATAACAAAGGACCCAATAAAACTTTTATGCAAGTTCTAGAAAATATAGTGCCCTAGAAAGACAAGATTCTAGGTGATCCTTAACTGTCCTCCACTAACACACTGATAGATCGTATATCATATCTAGTATATCTCAACAAGGAAATCCTTTTCCTAGTCATAAAGTTATGCCTTGGGATCTGCAGAAAAAACATATATTACTTCCAGTTTTGGAAATGCTATCTTCATGCAGAATTAGAATTACAACTGTGAAGAACATAGCATATAGAAGAATCCAACCTCCTTACAAGCTCTATGCTCTAACCAATTGTTAAACTACTTTGGATACACCTTGATCTTCAGCCATTGAAGGATCACTGCAAATGAGAAGATATGGTAATAATATTCAAGCTCTAGAAGATCATCATTTTACCAATTTCCAATTTTCAATCCAAAGACAGAAGTAGATAACAAACATCAACAGAAAAGAAGAACATATGCATGATTAAAAAGAACTGCTACTCTTTTGCTTTAAGCAAGAAAGTATTGTTTTCACTTATAAATGTTAAAACCCAAAACATCACTGATCATAAAAGCGCCACCTCAAACAAACAGAAAACTGTCGTTACAATATAGAAGGAAAATAAACTTACTGTAACTTTTAGAAGAACAAATGAATGATTAAGTGTTTTCCCATTACTCCACCTAGCATGCTGAATTCATTTAAGCATTACCAGATGCATAACATCCTTTTCTCTGCCTATCCACATATTTTCCAAGCTTCAGATATCACACCCAGAAGAATTGACACCTCCATAGCAAAGAACCCAATATTAATCAACAATAAGAAATAAATAATGAATCAGTAAACGGTCAACTCAAATGCCAGAGTGTACAGATGCTGCAATTGCTTCATGGCAATTAAATTTGTTGGCATGTCTATATTAAAAAGTGGATAAGGGAATTGCAGTATAATGCTATGGAACAATAAAATTCAGAAACTCTTCAATTATAACTGATTTCATACCAGAAAAAGGAAATGTAAAATCAACTAGTAGCAACTAAAGTAGTAAAGAAAACTTGTAGCTCTCTGCCTTATGTAACCACAGCTAGTAAACTGATGGAAAATTCTTCAATTCACTTGGCTTTGGCACTTTAAAATTATAAAGACTTTGACACACGATTTGTAGCTCAGAGATAGAATACAAGAAGTCCATCGTTTCTTGCTTTCAAACAACATCAAAAACACACAAAAGAACACAACTCCTTCGATAATATTTTCCTACACCAACCAGTAGTGACAATGAAAACCAGGAACTCAATCATCTCAGTTTTCATTCAAGCAAAAACTTTTCCTCTCAGACCAAAGTCACCGATTAATAAATCTCTACCACTTCCTCCTACGCCCTAAAGTGCAGCAATCTTTAGTGATCACTCTACGACAGAGTAGGGGGAAGATCACAAATGCCCAGGACTGGTTACTGCTATTGGAAGACAAGAATCTGTGGGTTTTTCATTTCAAGGAGATTTGACACAAATTTCATCGAACACTATAGTAGTGAAAATTCTTCTGGGGATTGTTTTCGTAATTCATTCTCTATGATGTTAAAAGGGTTCAAAACTTTCGAGTGAAAAATCGCTTAAGTATCTTAGAAAAGAAAACCATGAATCAACAGTATATCAGACTAGAGGAAAGACAGCGATCGATATTCTTTGCAACCTGTAATTGGAATGGACCGGAAGTCGGAAGCCATTGGCAGACGAGGAATAGAACTATAGAAGCAAGAGAGCAGGACCTAGAATCGACATCCTCTACTTCCGCTGCCCCTACTTTCGTGTGCGCCTTACATACAACGGCGAACGCAAAGACCGCCTTACCCCTGCCCGAGTGCCTTATCCGAACGGGATTAAGGTGGTCTTTGTGCGCCTCGTTGTGTGTAGGGCACACACGAAAGTAGGGGCAGGCAGAAGTAGAGGATCCAGACTCGTGGAACTATTGGTCATACGTACAATGCAAAGATCCGAAACCATGCAACAATACCACCGTACCAACCCTGACCCTGAAGGATTTGGTCCAATGGTCCTCCTTCCCACATGTCTGTCGTTTTTGTAATAAAACAAAGGATTGAGTTTCCCTCCACCTAGGTTTACCACGGGGTGGGAGAGGGTGATGGGAGAGTATTTTCGAATATGCAAAAACCCTTGGAGAGATTTGTGAACCCTAGAATGGTGGGTGAAGACAAACTTAAATAAGAAAAAAAAAAAAAAAAAAAAAAACTAAACTGACCCAAAGAAAGGCAAACCTTTTTTTTTGGGGACTAGGGTAAGAAGAGAAAGGGAAATGAGAGATGTCACAATATTTGTGCGAGTGATTTTCACATGGCTACGCTTCTCCAACCACTTGATGGAT
The DNA here is from genome assembly GCF_018873765.1 of Telopea speciosissima. NCBI lineage: Eukaryota > Viridiplantae > Streptophyta > Magnoliopsida > Proteales > Proteaceae > Telopea > Telopea speciosissima. Next base: position 20,315,428 of record NC_057919.1, on the reverse strand, counting down.
GTATTAGGCAAAGGTGGATCCATGTAATAGAGAACACTCATCGGATTAATTAAATTCCAACATGAAACAAGAGTAAGTGTTGTTATCACGAAAGTGGTGAACTTAAGAAGTTGTTATTATTTTTTATTTGTCTTGTCTTATTTTCAAAACTAAAAAATTATTTAGTGTACTATTTAATGTAAAGGTAAAAAAATATTTTTAAAAAAGTAAAAATTATTTAATGTAATATTTTTATGAAATGGTAGAATTTACTAATTTGAAAAAAAATGTATTATCATTAAAAGACCCGAAAATTCGCCCTTGACAGGATTGGAATAAGATTGGACGATTCCGATTCCGATTCCGATGTCTTCTTCTTTAATAAAAACCGCTTTGTGAAGTGCCTAGCGCACTTGCTTGCTTCTGGTGCGTTATAGCCCATACTTCTAAGGTAGAGGATTTCTCTCTCTCTCTCTCTCCTCTCCAGGTGTGAACTGTAATTTTTTTTTTTTTCAATTTTTTATTAATTTTTAACCCTTTTTTTTTGGGTAAAAAATTTTGAGCCGATTCAATGGGTCCATTCCGATATAGGCATTAAAAACTGGATTTGATTGATTCCAATAATATGTGCATTATATGAAGGGATTGACCTGGGCCTTATGGGTATTCGAGTTAATTAATGAGGCTTTTGGTGTAGATTTTTTAGTTGGGCCTAATAGTAGAAGATAAGATCATCCATATGGGCCTTTAAGCCATACTCAAGCTCAACATGAGGCCAAGAGTCATTTGCTTTCTTGATTGGCCTTACTTTACTAACTCCGTTTAAAGGTAGGTCTGATTTTGAATTCCGAAATGGGCTTATTGAGATGATTGGGTTGAGATACCCTAGCCCTGAGGGCGGGCCAAGATTGGAAAATTTATGTCTTTTCCATCCCCCCTCAACTTTGGCTTGACCTGGCATGACTCTCTCGTCTTCGTCGTCTTTTTCTTCTTCTTTTTGCTTGGCTCACCTACATCCCCCTTCCCCATCTTCACTGTCAGGGCCAATCAAAGTCAGTTCAGCTCGATCTAGAGGGCGGGTCAATTATTGGATTTTTCAGGCCCATAGTCAGGTCTGGACTGCCTAAGGCCAAATTAAGGAGACTCAAGGTTAGACCAGGGTTTCAAAAAGCTCGACCCAACCCGATCCTATTGCAGCCCTACTTAAAACATCTACTCGAATTGGTAACACTACCTCTCCATGTGGTTCTTAATATGCATGACAAGTGTCAAGTTATGGTAAGCCGAAAAGAAGTCGAGCTGTAAAATTTATTAGGGTTAGGCACACAGCCTGCTCCATATTAGTGGGGGGCCTTGCTCAATGGGAGGGGTGGTATGGAAACTGGAAAGTAGGGAGGTGATCCTTTCCCGTGGAAGAGGGAACAGAGATAAACACAAGGTAGGCAGCCTGGCGGCTTTCCAACCTTGTCCCATTAAAGGGAGTTTGGAATTAGAGTTGAAGTCGACAGCTTCTTGAACTTTCTCTCCCTTAGTCTCTGGTCCCTCCCTCCAAACTCCAAAGTCTATTCTCCATCCATGGACCCTCAGTCCATGGCATTGTGTTCACAAGAAACTGCTAATTAAAGCAACCCTTCACTCTTACTCGCACATAGTACATAACATCACATTATAGTGTTATACACTTATACCTCGTCCCTCTATGCTCCACGCCTTTACCAGTCTTCTTCAGTTCTCCTTTCCACCGATGTTCTCTCTCTCTCCGCCGGACCAGTCTTCTTCTTCTCCCCTGATGGTCGTCACAGACACTCTTCCTCTCTCCCTCTCTCTATCTATAAAGATTAAAACTTTAGTTTGTCTCTTTACCCCTCTGTTACCGAAACCCGAATTTGCCCAAATTAAGGTATCAACTGTCGGTGATTTTTTCTTTTCCTGAAGGAGAGGGGGTGAGGTGAAAGCGATACACAAGGAACCAATACTACTCTTGCTGATATTTCATTTTCAAACCCTGTATTTGAAAATTATATGACACAATTACACAAACACCTTTCCCTCACTATGTAAATATGTATAAAGAAAAAAAAAAAAAAAAAACTGTAAATTAACAAAGGATGAAATTTCTATTGGATGCTCCAGTAATCATCAGCTCATAAAGAGGATTATGATGTTGATACTGATGACATCAATGGCGATGTAGGGTTGCGACAGAATTCCGAGACATAGCCATTCCTTCGCTCAACTACGAAATGGGCTAGCAGGTCCTTGGACTCCACCATGTTCTCTCCGCAAAGGAACTCCTGACTGCAAACCCTCTCCACCTCCCTATTGAAATCGTGAACGAACACATGGGTCTTCGAATACCCACCCTTCTTGCTCCTCGCCAGAACACCGGCGGTAAAGATCGTCGACATCCTCCCCGGCGCTGACGGGTTATACCCTCTGGGCCCATCAACCAAGATCACATCCCAAGCCACCTCGTACAAGTGATTGGGGAGATCGTTGATCCCAAGCTTGCAGTCGGAGAAGAGCAGATTCTGGACTGGTCGACACTCCTTCCGAATATGCTCCCTTGCAGACATGATCAGTTCCTTCATCTGGCTCACCTGGGTTGTGTAAGACACGTCGTACGCTTCCATGCCGGGGTGTTTCTCCTCTAATTTCGCGATTTTATACTCGTTCTCGTCCAGGAAAACAGTACGGCCATTGTGATTCAAGGCTTTCCAGAGGAAGGTTTCGTGGGTGAGCCCGAAAACTAAGAAATTGCAGGGGTTGGAGGGGCAACTGCTGAGGGCTTCGGCGATGGATTTCAGCTCGGCGGCGGTCATTTTGTCGGTGGTGTTGGAATTGGCGGTGTAGTGGAGGAGGACATCTGCGACGGTGGTAGTCAACCGGGTTTGGCCATTAATGCCAGGAAAAGGGGAGGAGGAGGAGGAATTGGTGATGAAATTCCTAGTGTTGATTAGGGTAAGAAGGAAGGCGAACGTGAATAAGGAGACGAAGGCAAGAACCCATAGACGGTGAGCCCCTACTTGCTTGTGGAGCGAGGAATGGAGGAGGATGAGTTTCGTGTTGTTGCTGTTGGTATTGGTGGTGTTCTTCATCACTGACTACCAATTTACATTCAAACCAGAGATAGATAGAGATCCCCGAATTTGGGTGAGGGGTTTGGAAGGGCAGAAATTAATTTAAAGCTACTTTTAAGAGAAATGAATTAAAGAGATCCATAAGTGCAGAATAAATCCAAAACAAGAACAGAACAGATGCCTCTCGAGGCTTCTCTTTCCTTTCCCTCTGTCAGATAAAGAGAGAGACACGAGAAGAACTTAAATCCCGAGAAATTCGATTTGGGAAATGATGAATTAGGGATGCGCAGGCTTCATAAGGTTTTCTCATCAAGGTTGGATTGGAAGAGAGGTCGGTTGCAGAAGATGGGTGATCCTTCCCATCTGTTCCATTTATTCAATTATATACAATTGTACATACACCACCATTCACCAAGAGGAGAGAGAGAGAGAGGGTGGGCACGATTTAATTAGGGGTTTGGTTGGACCGGGTTGTGTAGAAAAGGAAAAGGAAAAGGAAAAGATTGACATTTCAAAGCCAATCAAATGTTTATTTTGTTTTCATAAATACTCCTTCTTTCCTTGTAAATGGTAAAAACAAGACAAGTGGTTGTCTCACACGTACATGTAGAGGAACCAAACTCGTAGGTACCAACTTCCCAATCCCAACAAGTGACCAGCGAGAGAACGAAATCTTAAAAGGGTAATTTAAAAAATTCAAAATGTAGAAAGATATTTATGTACCCCAAGGTACAGTGAATTATTTCATTTCCTTGACTGCCAGCAGCGTTACAGGAACATTCCTCCTACAAGTGTGTAGCAGCAAAACATTTATCCCAACGAAATGTCACATTGTAGTTACTTTGCGTCACATAATTTTGATTTCTCTGTAACTATCAAAACACGAGAGATTTCCCTTCTTCTTCTTCTTCTACTCGATCTTTCCCTCCATTTTTTTCTTATCTTAAAGGCAGGCAAATTAAATTAAATAATCAATTATTAGAATAAAAAAACATAAACTAAATCTCTTTTTTAGTGTCATGAAGAGAGGGATTAAAATGTAGAGCACTCCGGGAAAAGTGGCTTCAGATTGGGAAATTTGAGATGACAGAACCGGAAAAATGCAATCTCCACTCTCCCAGGCTTCAATCTCTCTGTCTCTGTAGCTTGATAGTCTATTCTCTCAACATTCTAAAGTGAAAATCTTTCAATTAGAGAGAGAGAGAGAGAGAGAGAGAGAGGAAGGAAGGAGGTCTTAAGCAATTAAATATGGAAAAGAAGAACTCCGCATTTAACGGAGTTGTGTGGGGGTTCTGGTCCGGCATGAAATGGTGTAAGCGTGAACATGGAATTGAGGTTGACACGACCCTGCTTGGAGGTTGGATCAAGGCGCCACTTTTTTCATGGATAAATCACATGTTGAAGATGTTAGGTCATTTCAAATACATGGTCCACCATACTGATAGAGACTTCACAAGTTTGTACACTTTTGTGTTCTTGTTCAAGAATTAACCGACCTGTGAAATTAATAAGGCTTCACAAATTTGCACATTTTTTTGTTATTATGCAAGAGCAATACAACTTTCAGATTGTTTAACATAAATTTCTTCTTTCAAATCTTTATTTAAAATGCAGTCTTTATAACCATTTGATATATAACAATTTTGTATATAGATGTAATGAATATCAAAAATATTATATTAGTAATCTATGTTACTTAAGAGAATCTATCAATAATCTAGATTTTTTTTTTTTAAACTTATCAAATGATCCATCAAGTTTCAATTTCTTTCTAAAGATCCACTTAATATCTAACACCATAGTTTCCAGTGGAAGATCAATTATTCCCAAATGTGATTGGTAGTTGTTGAATTCAATTCACTATTAATGACGTCTTTTCAAAATACAGAATTCGAAAATTCAATCGCCTCTTGATAAATAAGAGGAGTCACATTTTTTCTTATTTTTAATGCAATAAATTTGTATAAAATTATTAAAAAAAAATATGAGAAAACCAGAAGAAAAAAAAAAAAAAAAAAATCAAAGAATCACATATCAATGCATTTTGAGTTTCTACCATTGAACAAGAGAAGTGAGACGAGGAGTTGAGGGTTTCTTATTGTTTTAGAATAACGATTTACTATTTTACTAAACTCAATTTCTAAGTGAATCGACTTTATGATTTTTATTTTTATTTTTATTTAAAAAAAAAAACAACTAAATTCATCAAGTCTGTCATGACTCAAGTTAAAATACTGAGCCTTATTTGACTTGGACGATTTATGACTGAATCTCATCATTTTTTACCCTGACGTAGTCTACATAATTCTTGACCAAATTTTTCAAAATTTTGACTCAACTCAGGCAACTCGGCCCAATCAAAGAATTCTGCATCATTGATTTTATAATGGTATTAACATCAAACATATTCTATATTGATTTAATCACCAAGAATCTATATGCAACACTACGAGGTAGTAACATACTCAATGAAAACACAATCACAAGTTTTGTCCTAATTTCCTTTTCTTAGGATTAGGAATTCATAATTTTGCTAGATCAACCCAGACTTTCAAATATCTAATATTAGATTACATATTATGCCATAACATAAATGATAACAACCTAGTGTTCTTATGAGATATCCTATTAAGATATAACAAGTCGACAAAACGGCTGCCCCCCAATTTTCCTATTTCTTCTTGAACTATCCTTCTTGAAATGAAGGGTTTTTGTTTTTTCTTTCATGTTTGCCAGACTCTACTAAGTTATTCTTGGATTTAATTACATGGCTTTTTCGATCCTGTCCTTCTCCAAGTTCTTCCCCTCAATTTTTACTCGGATGATAATCTGGTCAAATGTCCAATCTTTTCTTTTGTGCTTCATGTAGAGTTTGAAATCATTCCAAGACACTAGCAATTTCTCTATAAGTTAGAAAACCTTGTATTATTATTTTATAGAAGCACCTTTTGGGTTCTTGCCAACTTTGCAACCAAGAATTGAAACTTGTCAATCTGTGCAGAAATATTTCTACCATCTTTCATCATAAAGGTAGTTACATTATATTTCTTATTTCATGTATCTTCTCAAGCATATTTCTTTTCCAATGCATTTCAAATAGAGAAAGCATAATCATATGGAAAATAAAACACTATATAACTCATTGCATAACAAGTTCAAAATCCTATTTTGCATTCATAGTTCCGCCCGTGTTTATTTCCCTCTTAGCATTAAGAGAAGGGACCATTGCGTTCATTGGGAATGCATTTAATTAGAGCAAAAGAGATGGCAAGTTGGTTTAAACCAAACTTGATCATTTGCTTCTATCTCTTATAATTAAAGCTATTGAACAGTTCAATCTTATCAAAGTCGAAAATGATTCTCAAGTTCTCCATTGCAGGAATAGAGGGAGTATACAGTGGGAGAACTTTCAGTAGTCATACACAAAGTATCTATGCTCTCAAATTATAGGCTTAAGAAATTATTGTGAATATAACAAAAAATTGAGAGAGAGAGAGAGAGAAACTTTCAAATTCCAAGTCTTTTACATGGCTCAGAAAAAACAAGTCCATGTAGAAGCCTCACGGATCGGGCTCCTCTCTAGCGCAGCCGTGCTGGACAATGTCTGGCGCACCCCCAAAGGTCGACACGTGGGTTGGTGTCGTTGGGTTGGGCGATGATGGATGCACACTCCCAATGCTTTAGAAATCCTTCTCTCCATGGTCATGTGTATACCATGAACCATATGTGCCTATCCATCATCACCGTTCAAACAACACCTTAATCACGTGTTGATCTCTGAGGATCGCACATCCCTTGTAAGAACATCAGCTCGGGGTTCGCTAGAGAGAACCCAATCCCTCAAAAGGACCACATAAGAAAACTTTATCCTTCCTATTAAAATGTGTGAGAGATAGAGAGAGTAATTGAGTTACTTAAAAGAAGTAGGGTTTGGTTTTATTATATAATTATTCTGGAAGTAGTTGATGGATGACCTTCGCATGGGCCATGTACATAGATAGGTTCTGTCGATGGGCCTTGCTACTACGATAACAACCATTCACCCAGCACCGACACTTTGTGGAAGACATGATTCAGCCAAATCACATTTGCTTAAAATAGGAAAAAAATAATAATAAGGAGTTTCTACTACATGTCACCATACATGGTTACATCTAGACAGCAACCATGGCCCTGATTCTGTTATGTAGTAATTCAAATGAGGCTGAAAAATTATGGATGGATAAATCTCATCATCCATTGTATCTTCTCAAGCATATTTCTTTTCCAATGCATTTCAAATAGAGAAAGCATAATCATATGGAAAATAAAACACTATATAACTCATTGCATAACAAGTTCAAAATCCTATTTTGCATTCATAGTTCCGCCCGTGTTTATTTCCCTCTTAGCATTAAGAGAAGGGACCATTGCGTTCATTGGGAATGCATTTAATTAGAGCAAAAAAGATGGCAAGTTGGTTTAAACCAAACTTGATCATTTGCTTCTATCTCTTATAATTAAAGCTATTGAACAGTTCAATCTTGTCAAAGTCGGAAATGATTCTCAAGTTCTAAAGCATATTTCTTTTCCAATGCATTCCAAATAGAGAAAGCATAATCATATGGAAAATAAAACATATTTCTTTTCCAATGCGATGGTTTCAATCTTGCTTCTAAAGCATATTTCTTTTCCAATGCATTCCAAAAAGAGACGGTAAATTGGTTTCAATCTTGCTTCTAAAGCATATTTCTTTTCCAATGCATTCCAAAAAGAGAAAGCATAATCATATGGAAAATAAAATATAACTCATTGCATAACAAGTTCAAAATCCTATTTTGCATTGATAGTCGGCTTGTATTTATTTCCCTCTTAGCATTAAGAGAAGGGACCATTGTGCTCATTGGGAATGCATTTAATTGGAGCAAAAGATATGGCAAATTGGTTTAAACCAAACTTTATCATTTGCTTCTATCTCTTACAATTAAAGCTATTGTTCAATCTTATCAAAGTTGGAAATGATTCTCAAGTTCTCCATTGCAAGAATAGAGGGAGTATATAGTGGGTGAACTTTCAGTAGTCATACACATAGTATCTATGCTCTCAAATCATAGGCCTAAGAAATTATTGTGAATATAACAAAAAATTGAGAGAGAGAGAGAGAGAGAGAGAGAAGCTTTCAAATTCCGAGCCTTTTACATGGCTCAGAAAAAACAAGCATATGTAGAAGCCTCATGGATCCGGCTCCTCTCCAGAGCACCCATGCTGGACAATGTCCGGCGCACCCCCAAAGGACAACACGTGGCCAAAGTGCCGTTTGAATGACTATGATGGATGCACTCCCAGGCTGGAAATCCTTCTCTCCATTGCATGTGCACCATGCTCAGATGTGCCCATCCATCATCACCGTTCAAACAACACCTTAATCACGTGTTGATCTCTGAGGATGCGCCAGACATCGTCCAGCTCGGGGGTTCGCTAGAGAGGAACCCAATCCCTCAAAAGGACCACATAAGAAAACTTTATCCTTCCTATTAAAATGTGTGAGAGATAGAGAGAGTAATTGAGTTACTTAAAAGAAGTAGGGTTTGGTTTTATTATATAATTATTCTGGAAGTAGTTGATGGATGACCTTCGCATGGGCCATGTACATAGATAGGTTCTGTCGATGGGCCTTGCTACTACGATAACAACCATTCACCCAGCACCGACACTTTGTGGAAGACATGATTCAGCCAAATCACATTTGCTTAAAATAGGAAAAAAAATAATAATAAGGGAGTTTCTACTACATGTCACCATACATGGTTACATCTAGACAGCAACCATGGCCCTGATTCTGTTATGTAGTAATTCAAGGATAATCTCAACATCCATTGTTCTTCTTATGTCAAGCTTCAACCCAATAGGAGATAGCCATGTGTAAAAGGAAAATTCAAAGACTACATAGGGAAAAGTGGAAAACCATGGTTTCAACTTTCAATTAGATTTTTCCAAAAAATATAACTCTTGAAAAAAAGAATGAAAATTTAGCAACTTCCAAAGTAACTAGAGTTTAAGTTTATAAATAAATGACGAATTACTGATTGAAAGGGACCACATGAATTAACATGGTTGATATAGGTCACCACTTTGTATATTAATATGGGAATAGTTTGATACATGTCGTGCCATATAATTTAATTTGGTCTCTCTACTTAACATGGTCATCAAATCATCAATTGACTTGATAAGAAAAACATGTCTTATATTGCTTTTATTTGAAAATTAAATCTAATGTATAGTTATATTGTTTTTATTTGAAAATTAAATCCCACATTTATTTTTTGGGGGAGCACATGGGCCATGCGTGTGCGGTAGCCAAAGAAAGCACTTGCACTAGCATCTTGGGGGCGGGGTAGTCATTTTGCCCCCTCTCTCACCACGCAATGGATGGGATCCCATTCACCTTGGGTGGAGGTAAACTCGTTCCTAATATAAATGATAGATCACTAATTGAAAGGGACCACATGAATTAGCATGGTTGATCTAGATCACCACTTTGTATATTAATGACAACAGTTTAATAAATGAATTGCCATATCATTTGATTTGGTCTCTCTAACTAACATGGTCATCAGTGTTTTTTTTTTTTTTTTTCCGTCTTGACTTGGTAAGAAAAACATGTCTTAAATTGCTTTTATTAGAAAACTAAATCTCATATATTTTTAAATTGCTTTTATTGAAAATTAAATCCCATTAATATATACCACATGGTGAAGGTTCATCACACCATCCTATAATTCACAAATCCTTATAGGGTTTTAGTATATTTCCCAAAATACCTTCTGATATCCTTTCCCGCGCATTTGAAGCCCCATTGTTAATGGATTGTCATTCACTATGCAAGTAAGTGAAAATTCTTATTTAGAGTCACCTGGCAGTCCTAAGAATGTCTTGGCTAATAGTAAAGCATCATGAATCGCTTCGCCTTCCATGGATGAAGCAGAAAAACCATTGTTATATATATAAACGCAATTTGCTGCTATAAAATTCTCCGAGCTATCCTTTATAATCACACCCCTACTACTTTGGTTTGTTTTAGCATTCTAAGCTCCATCGGTGAACACCCCTCACACCCCATGGATGGTGTGAAATCGATTCTGATGGTTAACGTCATTGAAGAAAAACTATTCTCTCCAATTGAAGGTGATTCCATTGAAATAGAAAATGAAAAAAAAATAAGAATATGGTGGTCCACGTAAACATACGAAGAATTCCATGCAACGTGGACATAGAAGCTAATTTGTGAATTATATATTATAAAATGCAATCAAGCTCACTAAACATTTAGAGAGCATATTCTACAATGATGAGATGACGTGATGATTACAATGAAATACAAAGGTAGTGAGTAGTGACCACGATAATAAGTTGGATTAAATTTCTACTAACCGGACCTAATCTCAATTTATTGATAAACTTATCATATAATTATGGGGTGTTATTTTCGACCGACAGATCTGATTGAGACCGGCCAAATAAAGTTAAACCAAATCGATTATTTAACGGTCTAGTTTTGATTTTAAGATAAATTCATTTTTTATTTTAATTAATCAATAATCTCGATCTAAATTAATAGACCGATCGATTAAAACTAATTTACAAACCCATCCAATACCCGATGGGTTTAGACCGGTCAATAATCATCAATTGAGGAGTAATTAAGCTATCTTAATACCCATTGCTAGAATATAGACAAAAATGTTTCAATCAATTGATCAACTATTAACTGATCTTAATCTCGATTTTAAGGAAAAATCTATATAATTATTCGGTTTTATTCGTAGCCTTCAATGGCGCAAAACCGATTAAGTTGGACCGAAACCGATCGGACCAACTTGGCATGACACCCCTACTTCTTTTCTATCTGAAAAGATTTATTCGACAAGTTGAAGAAACTTGGCCACCTCACTCTTGCAGTCTTGCTAGCTTGCCCTTTTTTTTTTCCTTCATAGAAAAATAGGGGGTTGTTGAAAGTTGAACAGAGCTCTTCTTAATTAAATTAGATAGCAAATAGAATAAAAGGTGAGCAACAAAAAAAGCCAAAAATCATACCTACCAACCAAACCACAAAGTCAATTAATTTCACAATCAAATGAATCGACAAAACAACTATATATATAGTATGGATATGAGATTGCTATTTGGTCGCATGGTCTCTACACCAGCATATAGGCCAATGGGGGAATGCCTCTGGGTATCCACTCAGAGGGTAGAGACGTCATTTTACGGTGCCTTGTGAGAAGGCGTACGGGGCACCACCAAGTAGAGGTCTTTTTCTCATATACTATATAGTGAGTACTACTAATTCTATACTACTCTCATCTCCTCCCACGGAATAATAAAAATGAATACAAAGAATGATTAGAATAGACAAAACATCTTAACTATTTTAATTGAAAACAAGATCAATAATTATATCTACAATGAGATGTATTGTTGAATTAATTATCAATGATATAATTTTTTTTTCTTTTTTTAATTTCATTAGTTCCTAACATGTTGTGAAAGTTAAGCTTGTTGGGGGTCCATTCATGGATCATGAATCAAATTCTCAATTCAGAAGGATGAACACTCCAATTTTTGTTATTTTTATGAGACCAAATATCATATAACCAATTAATAACATATGTTTTGGTTACCCAAAAAAAAAAAAAAAAATCTCACAATTCTAGTGGAAAGGTACATAGCCCATTACTTTATTAGGTAGAAGATGGATTAAGGGGCTTTATTATATGTTCCCCAAGGTCATTATCCAATAATCAATCATGAACCAAGGATTAGTTATTACTTTGGTACAGCTAATGTACCAAACTATAGGAAAATTAGGGTTCTACTAAAGTTTATCACATTAGTTTTTATGGTAATGTGCTACAGTTTTCTCACAAATTTCAGCTGCTGCTCCTCAATGTGGTGTTTTATATCAAAATTAATGGTAATAAATATGAGATTATATTAGTGGTCATCAAGTTAACCCAGACCAATTAAAGAACCGGGATGATTGAGTTGGGCCAGCTGTAGAATTAACCCCAATGGTCAATTCTGAATCAACCTCGTGATTAATTCTAAGTCCAAACTTTATTGCCTTTCATCTTTATAAACATCTATTATTATTTTTATTTTGTAAACATCTTTATAGGCATATGTCATTTCAAACTATATGTGCATAAACAATGAGAAATCATACCCAAAAAAAATGTTTAAGAAATGATAGAAATTCAAATTAGTAGATTAAAACTTTAATTCAAAATCATAAAATGTGTATTGCAATAATATCAAGTACTTAATGTTTTGTTTGACCTTGAGACTAGGCCTCGTAAACCGGGATTGGATTGAGCTTGGGTACGGATTCGACAATCGGATTTGGATATTTCAATGGTCGAATCACGGATATCTCTAAACAGACTTGGACGATTCTGATGCTAAGTCGAAACTTTGGATTTTCGGCCATCCGCTTACACCTCTACCTTGTGTAACTCAACCTTCCTCCCCTAAAGGGATATTTATTCACTCCTCAATCCATCTTTATAGATCATGATTATCATTTCAACTCATATTCTGCATGAATCCTTATTGAAAATCTTCAAAACCCCACCCAAATTGTTATTTACTTAATTTTTATAATTAAGTAATCGGATTCGATTTATCATGTAGCATTTAGGACTTTTTTTCTGACATCTCTAAACGAATACGGATGCTCCCTAAACGGATACTACCGAGGATCAAATTCAATTTCTCTACATCCATTTACAAATTTGACCCTATTGAAACATCCTTCTTAACAACAATTATTTTATCTCTGTGTATCAACTCACTGAGCACATGTTAGAAAATCAGATTATCGTAATATTGTCACAGAAGATTTGAATCAATTTTTTAATAGAAAGTACCTCTTTTGAAATTTGTGAGGAAATGCCTTAACGAAATGCTCGAGAGACAACCTTATAGCACAGTACAAATTCCACTTCTAAAGTGGAAGAAAAAGCCTTACCAAAATCTTTCAAATACTCACACTCTCAAGGCAATACTAGGTCTTGAGAGATCTAAGGAAAAGAACATTACTTGGTAGCGGGGCTCCTGCGGCTAGATATAGCAGCGCATAAAAGTACCATGTTGCCCCCATGGAAAGGTGGAAATCATGCCTAGGGCAATGCTTAATGTACTCTTAAGTATCACAATCAAAGCAAGTATTATCTTTATGGTCTAAATAAAAAACACTTTTTGTGTCTTTTAAATTCATCATAGGTTCTTATAAAGAATAACCATAATGTCTCGTGACATATAACTTCATCACCATAGACATGTGATAACTTTCCATGTGAAGTTTTAATTCTTCAAAGTATGATACTCAAATAGGAGAACATATAATAATTAGTCCGTATAACTAATTAATTATCCAAACACCAAAATGGACTTAAACAATTAAACAATACTTAAATAGTTAAACATCACCTAATATATCTAGATGATACTTTATGCAGCCAAACAACACTTTATACAGTCAAAGTAATTAATATGGCCAAACAGTATTTATGTATCCAAACAACACTTTATATGACTAAATAATACTTTATGTAGCCAAACAACACTCCATAATATCCAATCATGAGCTTAAATAGCAAAAAAAATGCTTAAACATTCAAATAGATGCATAAAAATACCCAAAAGGTAGCTTAAAATCCAAACACCCCCTTATAGTAATAAAATGGGTACTCTTAGGTGACATGTCACCAGTGCCATGGACAGAATTTCTATCATACCGGGTAAAATGTTACTTAGATCTATAAAGGGACTCAAGGTTCACCCCAAAAGTTGGTTCAATATATCCTCTTCAAAGCAAAACCGAGTAAAAGAAACCATGGGCAATCAGGTTGGGTTTCTGGGTCACCTTAGCCGGGTCAATGAGTCGAGGCCTGGGTCATCCCAATTGTCTTGAGCTACATGGTCTTAGGTCTTAGTAAAATTAAGGCCCAAAAACTTTTAAAAAATGGGCCACAATATGAATAAAATAACTTTATAATAAAAGCCCAAAAGGATGTAATTTGAGCCCATTCTAAAGGTTATCTTACAGTTATTTTAGTTTCCATGCATGGTCCATCCACAATATCTTTATCCTCTGGTTTGTTTCAGGGTATAAACCACGAGAAAGAAAAATTATACACGGTTTTACGTGGAAGGAATGGAACCATAATAGTAACTATGCAAACATAGGAGGGATCCTCTACTTTCGAGCTGCCCCTAAAGGTGTCAATTGGAACGGTTTCTGGTATTTGGGATGGGACGGTACCGGTACCAGCACCAAAAGTGCCAATCCTAGTACCATCCCATTTAGTTAACCGGACCAAACCTAAATCCCAGTCCCGATTACTAGAGGATGAGACAGTCCGGTTCTTAAATGGTTCTAGGCACTTGTAGAAAAAGGGAGAAGAAGTTTAATTGTTTCTAACAAGGCGGGTTTATTAGTGTTGTAGAATTTTTCACTATCATGAAATCTAAGTTGTCTACAACTTTTTATCAAGCATCTTAAATTATGAAATCATAGTTCGTACCAAAAAAAAAAAAAAATCAAACTCCCTAAAATCACATGTAATAAGTTTCTTTTTTTTTTTTAAATCTAGAAAGTCCTATAAAATGGAAGAATCCGTTGTGTTTCCTCTTTGATTTTTCCAAACAAAACTCTATTTATCACACATGTCACATGGTAATATGATACGAAGTACGAAAGTGCAAAAAGGAAAAACCTAGTAGATGTAGTTGGTCAAGGGAGGAGGGAGTAGACTGTGAAGCAAAAGCGGTTATGTGAGAGAGACTTCATGCTACTACATTTGACAAATTGTTATTCAAAGGAATTGGATTGCAATTTTTATACCTTTTCTTTTTAAAAAAATCTTATATACACTTCTTAATGGTCTAGTGGAACGGTCCCCTAATTGGAGTAAGGGGGTGACAGGCCCCAAACCAGCTCATGTGCAGCACAAATACCTGCACCATTAGTAAAGGACGGCCCAGACATAGCAAGGGAGGTATGGGGGGGTGATCCCAAATTGGCACCCTGCCCTACCTGGGCCCAACACAACAAGGTGGAAAAGACGGTTTATCTCGCCCGGGCAAGGCGCATGGGGTAAGCGATCTTTTTGTCGCCTTTGGCATTGCGCATGAAAGGCGAGCAGCTTGGCAGGAATCCGCAGTTTAGTTCCATGAGAGCAAACGGTATTTGAAAATCCGTGATCCGCAGCCCACAAGAATAGAACACAAGTGCATATGGCACACAAAAAAATGTATATGTAAATATTGAAATCATAGGATTTTGTTATCTTATTTTTACAATAAAGAAGAATCACAAACTAATACAACATCAGATTTAACATGAAAAATACTTTAATGTAAAGGGAAAAATCATTGGGCAATTTTGAGAGGAATCCACTAAAATAAAATAGGGATTAAAATAATTTTTCTCCTTAAGTGTTTTTTGCCCAAAACTTGAGATTTACAACAAGAATAAGAGAGAACAATAACACTTGAAGAAATACAATGTTACCCCACAAGCATCAATTATGACATCACTCCACCTCTAAAAGCTCTAAATATTTCTCCACATAGCTTGGAGAACCAATAGAAAACACAAGCACCAGTTTGGCTATCCGGCTTGATCAACAGTATGAAAGATAGCACAAACGGTCTCAAGAATGACTCAAATGTGAGATAGAACTTCTTACAGAAATTGCATTAGCTTGACTCTTCCTCTCAGTAAAATCTCTTTTTCTCTCATGGAGAACACCACTATATGCTCTTCCAAAGTGTATCCTTTTTTTTTTTTTTCTCACAATGACCATAGAAAATAAGGTTGACCTTCACATGAGACACTTGACTTCATAAAATGTATTTTTGTCTAAAAGCTTGACCATCCTCCAGAAACTTAGCAAAACCACAAACTTCAAAGGTTTTTTACAACCGAACTATAGAAAGAAGGTTGGCCTTCACATGAAACACTTGACTTCATATGGGGCTGGATCATAGTTAGCAAAAATGGGAACGAAAAAAAAAAAACGGATAGTACGGATTTTAAACGGTAAAAAATTGCAAATGGACGGTCAAAAAACGGAGAGCAATTCAAAATGGAAAACGGACGGTACTGGTTTTATAAGTTTATATTTAAAAAACAAGGCACTATTCTCTTATAAATTGAGGGATTTTTTATTTGAAATACATGCTTTCTAATGTCCAAAACAAGTGCAACATTCAAAATTAACCCATATATATTCTACAATCCATTGGAAGATCTAAGACATATCATCTAATATTGTCCAATAAAAATGCCCTATTCATACACCATAATGTCCAAAGTTGAGCAATGTGGCTTGTCTTTGGTGTTGCTCATTGTTGTCAACACAACCAACACACTCATGGAGCAATGCGTGTTTAGTTGGAGTTGGGAGTCATCACTTTAGAAACCCTTTTTAATAGATGCATCAGTTTGTAGCTCAATTTTGGGATACATGCGTTGACCTTTTTGGAGTTGAAGGTGATATCATGAGAAATGTATCCTTTCAAGTCATCTTTACGTCGATGAAAGAATCAAGTCAATCAAAGTTTGGGAGAGAAGGAGATATGATCAATTAAGTAAGACATTGTTCAATAAGTCCAATATCTTAAAAAATGCCAAAAAAGGGGGGAATATGTTTTAAATGTGTTAAAAACAGAATGCTTGTCATTTGCCATTTTTTTCTATATATTTGGGAAACATATGACAAAATGTGTTTAAAACAGTAAAAAACAGAAACACGTTTAAAATAGAGTTTTAAACACGTTTTTACTAATGGATGGTTGGATCCCACCATATGGCTTAACTCCTTACATAGCATAGATGCGCTCCAAATGTAGATGACGATCAAGAACCCACAAATGACTACCACCTTCCGGGGGCGGCGGGGGGGGGGGGGGGGGGGGGGGGGGGGGGGGGGGGGGGGGGGGGGGGGGGGGGGGGGGGGGGGGGGGGGGGGGGGGGGGGGGGGGGGGGGGGGGGGGGGGGGGGGGGGGGGGGGGGGGGGGGGGGGGGGGGGGGGGGGGGGGGGGGGGGGGGGGGGGGGGGGGGGGGGGGGGGGGAAAAGTCTTTATTTATAGTTTGGTTAAATGAGAGCTCTCAACGTGGTAATCGAGTTGTCTACGGCGCCTGCCTTGCCCAAAGCTGGGAACAGTGGCGCACAAACAGGCGCCATTTGCAATGATCGCCTTACCCCCTACTCGGGCAGAGGTAGCTCGGGTAGGGGCAAGGAAGACGTCATTGCGAGGGCGACCTATGTGCGCCACTCCTAGACAGCTCCTCCGCCGCGTGGCCGTAGAAGATCAAGGTCCCTCAACGTGTATCCACTTTTTTGAATCATTAAGAGAACATGGAAAGGTTTAGTGTTCCATCATTTCTATCTACCTATTATTTGAAATAGAATGGTCCTGAAAAGCATAAGCTCTTGGAAAAAAGATTTTCCTTTCCGGCTGTGTTTGGTTGTCTAGACATAAATAGAAATAAATAGAAAAGAAGAGAATGACCTCTCTCTCTCTCAAAAGAACAACTTTTTCTTTTCTTTTCTATGTTTTTTAAATAAAGATAATTTTTTCTTTCTTTCTTTTCATTTCTATTCGTTTCTTTTCTAATTTAGATTATTTTTTTTTATTAAGCTCTAGACAACCAAATACAGCTTCCATTCTCTCATTTGTTTTGTTGTTTCCATTTTTATTAAAGAGAGAAAGTTCTCTGTCTGAGAGTATGGCCTAAGCCAGAACTCCCATGAATGTATCTCTCTTCTCCCCATATGAAAAGATATCTCTGACCCCTTATTTTGAGGAGAGAGATAGACTCATGGGATTGTTGGCTTAAGCCACACTTTCGAACAAAAAAACTACTTTATTTTATTAAATTATCTAAGACAATTATACAAAAAAAACAAAAAAACAAAATTGATCAACGAAGCAATGATGGGACATTGTACCTGGTCTGAACTCTAAACTCAGCTATTGTGGAAAAAACATAAATACTCTCCCTTTTAAACAAAGTTCCGTAAATATTCTTCCACTTTCATCCAAGAGTCATAATGATTCCTCTAACCAAAAAAAATAATAAAAATAAAAAGAATTATTATAACAATTTGGTGGGAGACAATTCAAGGCATCTGATCAGGCTATGTCAACTCCGTCAACTCCTATGACATGCCATCTTAGAGTTAGTGATGGAGAATCGAGGAGTGAAGAATCCTTTCCAAGCTTTTGGTGTCAATAGAAGTGTTTCTTTAGTTCTTTTCGTATCAAATCATATTTCTTTACAACTAATAGAACAGTACGTAGAAGGAATCACTTTTGAAAAAGAACCAAAAAAATAAAAATAAAAATGAAGACACATCTTATGCCATACTGCTTTTAGATTTAGAAGAACAGCAAACCAATTTCCAGTAGATGGTGATAGATGTTAACAGTGATATGAAATTTGGGTTTCATATATCTCTCTTTGATAATTTTCCTAATTTTTAGGTTACAATTAAGGAATTTCATAACAATCCTGCTTAAACACAAATATGTACTAAAATGAACTTTCCTTATGTTCTTGTATTGTATTTTCCTTTTCATATCATGGTATCTGAATTATTTTTGGTATATGTATTAGTTTTGCATGCATATTTATATATCCCATTTATTGTATGTTTAGATAAAGGTATATTTGTCTGATTAGACACCTGGGCTCATATTCAATGGCCTAGATTTAATGATTATTATTTGACATTTACTGAGAAAAAGTGGCTGAATGGATTCTTCCTTGACCACACGGCGAAGAAAAACTATCCCTTTTTTTTTCTTAGGTTAGAAACGAAATGTAAATTTTTCTACACTTGAGAATGTAATACAATATCTGGAGAGTGAAAGAATCGCAATTGAAACTGACCTTTTAAAATCAAATCGAATTGAACTGAATAAGTTTATTGATTTGGTTTTGTTTTGAAAAGTGAATTTTCATTCGGTTCGGTTTTTGTTTTAAATAGAAAATACTTTTTTGAACTGAACCAAACCTAAGAAATGAAACCCTATCTATCAAACCAAACCTAAATCATACTAAACCCTACAATCATGTGTCTTTGTTGAGTTGTGGGAAATTACCTATTATGGGTTTCTTCGTTGAGTCATGCAAAAAGGGTTGAAGAATAACAGATAAAACATTGTGGGACTGTATCTTTATAAGTTTATAATCCTTTCCAATGACATTCGTTTCATCAGGTTATTTCTATGTAAACTGATACCATTAAAGGGTTTGTATTCTTAAAGAAAATAGTATCCTTGCTGAAGGTTTCCCGAAATAAACTAACAGGGTATTGAACAACCTTTCTCCTGAAAACCCACCACTAATCTCAAGGGACTTATCGGCAAGAATCCTATTTTACCAAGTTTGTCAATCCATAGTTTTCTGATGAGGAGGATCCTCAGAGAGGCAACCTCAGAGCATACTCACCGGATGACTAAAGAACTCAGATAACTAACCATTAAAGCAGTGCTCTCTTGGACAAGGCAAAGAAGAGATTTAAGCTATCATTAATGGCGAATATTGAGACCGTATGCAAACTAAATGAAACCAAATATAGAAATTGAATAAGAAGCAAATAAAACCAAACCGATTCGATTTAGTTTTGGTTTTGAGGTTATGAAAATTAATCGGTTACGATTTGATTTCGACTTTTACATATTGTATCCGGAACCGAACTGAAACTAAACAAAACCGATTGACATCCTAACTGTTACAAGATGAAGAGTCTGGGCTGGCTACTTGCTCCTCATGTTGTTAGTAGGTAATGGCCCATAAGCCCAGCCCAGCCCTATTGGTATGCTTTTATACAAAACTACAATTGGACCATGCTTCATTTAAAAAGCCCCCCCCCCCAATTAATAGAAAATCGTTTCACAGCAGTTAAATATGGGAAAATATTCGGGGGTGGGGGCGCAAGCCACTCCTAGACACAGTGGGGAACTAAATGACTGTCCTGCCCTTGAAAGGCGGAAATCTCGCCTTTCAAGATGCCAGTGTGCACACTCTCATTGGCTTCCACGCACGTGGCCCTTACGCTCCCCCACAAATAACATGCTCCCTTTAAACATATATTAGAAAAAGAAAGAAATAGAGAAGAGGCTGTATGGTGTATGAAAATTTCATTCTTTTTTTCAATTGTATTTATATATGATTGCATGACTGAAAGTAGCTAGGATTATTTAGCATCATATTGTCCTTCCATCTGTTATATGGGTAGGACCGGACCTAGCAATGAGCCCAATCTAAAATTTGGTGGGCTGGGCTTAAATTGCTTCTCTTCTAATGAATACCTATGCGATACTCATTACTGGTTAAAGCCTTGAAACAAGGGTAGGAATATACACTGTATCAAACCCAATAGGAATCAGAATAAGATCCGTGGAATATAATAGGGTAGACGTTAGATACCTGGACTTTCTGAGTCGACTCAACCCATTCACACCGTACAGGATCGGTGAGTCAGGTTAGATGATCCTATTAGACGTTGGTTGGGTGGTATCGCCGAGACCAATGCCGATACTAATTACTAAAACCCCTGATGGTCATATGATAAAGAAAGAGAGTGTCAGTATAGATCCCACATGGTCAGGATGTGGGAAAAGATCCTCACATTTGCGCGTGGAGATCTTTCTTCTAAATTTAAATTTATCTATGTCTATCGCAAGGTATAAAAATTTGAATCGGTTAACCAAATAGAATGATTTAAATCAGAATTGACCAAGCAAGAATGCAGTTGCTCAAATAGAATGATTTAAATCGAAATTGACCAAGCCTGATTCTTGTTGATCAGAATTAACCGATCTAGGATGGGTTTCTAGGGTTCAGGCTGATTCTCGACCAATTCTGACTGAATCAGAATCAACAAAGGCTGATCCCATTGTCGATAACGTTTACTTGAACTTTGGCATGTACAATCAAGGCATTTCCCTCATTTTCTTTAGGGCAAGGGAACCACAGTTATAGTTTCAATATTAACTTTCTTGGTAATAAACAGAAGGGATTTTTTTTTTCCTTCTTTGAAATTTAGGATGGTTTTTCCCTTCGGTCTTTTTTTCACCCTTTTTTGTGATAAAAAAAGGCAAAGTTCCCCTATAACCAAACCACCTTAACTTCTCCTCAGTTTTACTAGCTAACCACCTAAACCACCAAACCACTTCATGTTTGGGGAAGTAGTTCTTGGTGTGTAGTGGCTGCCAGTGCAGTAGGGTATTGGCCTAAGTCCAAGGGAAAGGTTGTTGTTTCGATTCACACCCCTTTCGGATGTTAGACATCCTTATTTCCCCCTCCCCTTCCCTTTTGACCTCCCTCTCCTCGACTCCTCTAGAAGTTAGGACGCCACCTTGGCCGCCCCTTGGGCTGTCACCCCTAGTGGACTATGGGCCATTAGAAGGATCTGATATATAAATATATAACTGCTTCATGCTCAGTTTTAAATATTACAAAAGAGATGGAGTTCCCTATCCAACTACATAGTATACGCTGCACCTCCTTATGTCTATTTCTCTCCTTCCACAATAGGGGCAAATATGTCATTCATAGGAGAGAGGAGAGATAGACACATGAAGATGCTAGCATATGCTACGCAGCTTGACTACATTCTTTCTCCCATTACAAAAGAGTAAGCGTTCTTTGTTGGGGAGCATGGCCCCTGCGCCAGCCACAAAGGCTTGCAAAATGACTATCATACCTCCTAGATGATGCTTGCATGCATGTTTCCATTGATCAGGGCATAGGAGCAGGGACCATGCTCCCGGACATACTCCTTTTTCCTATTACAAAATTATCATTGTTCCAAATTAAAAACGAAATCTCCCAAAGAATAGAAAGACATCATTTTGGCCACACCATCTCCTTCTTCGGGATCACCTTAGTAAACAACTGAAAACTAGTCCATACTTTGATTGAGTCATCTTCTTGGCCAACTTAGAATCTTTAAATTTTTTTGAATCGGCTAGCTCAAACAAAAACTAATAACTCGATTTGCTGTCAAATCGGCAAAAATCATGGTAGCTAATCAATGAGAATATAGAATAAATATGATGGAGCACGTAGAAAAGTGCACTTAATAAGAGACTTGAACAAAAGGAAAACCTTTTTAAAGGCTTTAACGTGGATAAAATACCACTTATTAAGCAAATCCATTATTCCAGATTCCTATATGTCATATCCCATAAAGTTATATAATCATAATTATAAATACTGAGAGATCGTTATGATGTCAAAGTGCAATTTTCTACTAATGAGAGAGTGGGGAATCAAATCGTCTAATAAGAGGATTTAATAAAGAAAGAAAGTGAGGTACACGGATGGCTTGTGAGAGGAAATATGTAGAAATTTCCATGTTGGCATTAATATTTTTCCCTTAAAATATTTTATCTATCTTTTAGTTAAAAAATCTGGATTAGAATTGGTTGACATCGATTTTGATTATGCTTGATTTTCAATCTCTTTATTTTTTTTTATGATAAAAAATTGCTATTAATTAAATATAATAGGTACAGTAATAGAAAGTTCTGAAGATAACAAACTCCTAAGTATAACATAATAAGAGAGATTATGAGCTGACTGGATATACAGCCTTGGTTTTTTGTGAATCACCACAAAAGAAAAAAGATTGAAATTAAATTTTACATCAAAAAGGAAATGAAAAAGAGTCCATGACCACGGGTGATCATCCGAATCCGATAACCATTGAGAAATCTTCAACAAGTCAGTTTAAATTTCTAATTTCTTGCATCCCAAAAGAAGTGCTTCTTTGATTCCTCGTAAGAGTCCCCAGAGTTCTGTTTCCTGTGTTGTTCTTGCAGAACCAAAGTTCATTGAGGCTGCAATAAAATTATTATTAGAAATTAAAACTGAACCCCAACTTCCACTCTTAGTTCCTGGATCAGAGCTACCATCGGAAATAAGTAGTGCAACTTCTCTTGTGTCCAAATGCAACAAAAAAGAAGAGGGTAAGGGTTGGTGTTGTGAAGAGTGAAGGAGAGAGGAGGAGGTAAAAATCGGATTCGGAACATGGATTTGAAGATCGATCCCTTTCCCATTGAAGGATTAGTTGCAGAATTGCAAATGGATTTCAAACTGTCTTTTTATAAAACAACTTTATTCCTGATCAACCAGAAGAAGTACATTGGTTATAGCCATAGAGCAAAGGATTCTATTCCCAACGATGGCTTTAGAGAGGCTAGAATCAGAAATGAGTTTGACTATAGCATCAACCAAATCGATCATCCCCATGAAGGCTTTAGATTTTCAATCGCTTTTCAATTTGGGATTGAATATATTGGATCTTCATTTTTCATAATTTTTTAGTTAATAGAATAAAACAGCAAAAAATCAATGAAACTTTTCTCTTGTATGTATTTATATTAAAGCTAAAAAAAAAATTTTGAAAATCTTGAATAACCTTCTGTTTTTTCTTCTAGAATTTTGACCCATTACCGGCTGATTCCTTATCTAAGAAGTGGTTACTAAGAAAGTTTACACTACATAAAGTGGATCCCACAGGGATGACCTTCTAGCTCAGTGGTCGGCCTCCACCCAATGGGAGTGGCAATAATTCAAGGAGTCGAGGGTTCGACCCCTACCCCACACCCTTCTTGACATATAATAGTACTAATATGTAGGTAACATAAGTGTGGCATTGTGCCCCCTCGCTGCCCCTAAGTAGGTAGGTCCCTAACCCTAAGTAAAACTGATGGCCCGGACACCTACCTACATCCATGCAACGAATTGAGGAAGACTTAGGAAACAAATCATAACGAATTAGTAGACATTATAATTGATTACTGAAGTCTATCACAAGAAATCTTAGCGAGCTTCTTCTGTGGCGAGATTAGCGCGTCATCAAAAGCATCATTACAAAGAAAGTAAACAAATGTGAAAAAACAGAAAGAATGGTTCTCTATCATGACCTTAAATGTGAAAACAGTGAAGTGATACATACGTACCCCACTGGCCCACTTATAATTCTTGCCTCTTTTATCATCTTCTGCTTTTTGTCACTTCTTACCCACACCAGACTCACAATTTATACCTAGGCAGCTACGTCCTATTGAGGTTAATTTTGGATTAAGGGCAGATTCCCATTACAAGTTATTTTTTATTTTATTTTTTCGTGTTTAATCCGAGGAAGAATTGAAAGTGAAAGTGTGAAACCTCTAAAGGATCCACCACCACTCTCAATTCCTCAAAAGAGGGTGGTTCACTTGGATGAGACTCTTGGAATAGTTAGAAGGGATATTTTCGAATATTTATTAATATAGAGGGATGAGAATACTAATGAAATTACAATGACGAGTAAAGAGATTTCGTGGATGAAGAAAAATTGTTCCCATACTTTCTTATGGGTATTCATACGTATATTATCATCTAATCATATGTTAATTTGTTCAATACGAGGTCAACAAGTGTTAGAATATTTTTCTTGACTAAAAATTATTTGAAAAATTAATTTCACAAGATTATGAACCACTTTAATCAATGCATGTCAACTTTAAATAACATCCCCTAAGGTGTCAATAGATTTGTAGCCTTACTTTTATTGCTGTAGTACTTAAAATAGAGGTAAAAAAAGAATTTTCAAAAATTGAAAGTCATTTAATGGAACATTTAATACAATTCCTATGTGAAATGATAGATTTACCCTCCTTGAAAAAACTGCATTAAGTACATTAAGAAATAAGATAAGAGACAATTAAATAAAGATGTCAATTTTTAAACACAGCTATGTAGGTGTCATTCATACACTCCCTAGGTATACATACACACGAGCCATCCATTCAATGGTCAGAGTGATCAATATACATAAAAAAATCCTCTCCAATTCCCTAAAAGTGCAGACGCAACATCTAATGGTGTCGAGCTTGGGAAGAAAGAAAAAAAACTGACTCAATCAACTTCAGAACATTGGATGTCGTGCTTGCCAGGTGTCGACCTCTCAACCCTGAACTGCATCGCACTCGGGGATCAAGAAATTGGAAAAGAATTTAATCCCCAATATACACCACTATGGCGCAGAATTGGAGTTGGTGATGGAAATTATTTAGCATTATTGGTGCTAGTAAGCTTTCTATGTTTACCTATTTTCTTTCTTTAGGATGGGAGGAATAGCTTAACATTGGATGGCACTGAGAGAGATTTTCATATTTGAAATTTTTGTTAACTTAAATGGTGAACGCTATACATGAAAAAACTGAGATTCAGCTGGGGAGGGAAAGAGGAGTTCCAATACCAGAAATAATCGTTTAGAGGTGTTAGAACAGGAATTGGCTTGAACCTTCAAGGCGCGTTGCGATTGCTTTCCTTAAGGCGAAATTCGTCCCTACTTCCGGATGCAAATAGGTTGCGGGCGAATTGTCTCGGGGATACAATGAAGCCTCAAGCGTGTTGATTATCCTGGCTGCGTATTGCACAAGCGAAGCACTGGAAACGGTTTCAAAAGCCTTTTGAAAACAAGAAAGCCGATGTGAGAGAAATCTGTTTCCTGCGACAAAAGCAGACTCTTTGCAAGATCACTCGAGAATGAGGAGAAGAAGAGAACGTTTTTTTTTTTTTTTGGATCTTTTCAAATTTGAAAATCCTACGAATATTAATAAGCCACTTGGCACCTGTTCCCAAGCGATGGATTCTTTCATCTTTGAATGCAGGCCGTTAGATCGTGCTATGCGATCTAAACCGTCCGAGTTTTAACCACCATAGCGTTGATCAGCGAATACGTTGATCTCATCCGATTCAAATCGGACCACTTGTTTAAAAGGAACGTCCCGATCGAGATCTTGCTCGAGTGATGCAAGCGTGCAAAGTGCCAAGTGCATGCGCCACTAACGCCTCTACCATTGCCCACGCCGCGCGCTCATTGCGCGCTCGAGCGAAAGACCTCTCCCATACACGGTAGCTCGCACATACACCGTAGCAACCTTTTGTTTAATAACTTAAACTATAGATAGAGCTATATTAAATATACCAAAGTATATACTCCTACGTTTCCAATGTGGGACTATTCCCAACACCATTATGTTGAAAATCTCCAACAAGAGGTCCCACCCACATAGTTGTTATAAGAAACATTTCCAACCTAAGAAATTATTATTACTTTACTTTAAGTGATGTTAATAAGGATGCTTAAGAAAACAGAAGCATTATAATCATGCCCTTAAAATGGTCATCAGCTTGAATAATATACCACTACAAATATTCATTCTAGATTTGAAATTTACCACTGGACATATATCACCCTCTTTAAAGTACCCCCCCCTTCCCTCTTTTTTTAAAGGTTGTAGAAACTAAAACCTAAAACGACGGAGAAAATGAATAGAAATTGCAAATAAACAATCATACAATACGAGGATTAACATGGTTTGGCAAAATTGTGTACGTCCATGGGCATGGTGAGATGGGATCTATTTCACTATCAATGGAGAATAGGGTTATAACAGTTCATTCCCACACCTCTCTCAGGTTACAGAGAATATCCTCGCTACAAATTCATAGCAATATTATATAGGCTATTATGACCCTCCCTAGAACCCATAATGGTGGGAGTCTTGTGCATTGGGTACGCCTTTTTATTTATTTATTATATAGGTATAATTTACTAAATGCTCATATAAACCTAAAATGGTCTTTCATAATCAGCCCACAAACCCACACAACAAAATACAAAGACATCTTACCCCAACAAGGAGTGCAATTCTTATTACAACCTTGTATTGAGGATGAAGAAGAGTACTAATAAACAAATAGATGAATGTTGTTACACGTGTACTTTAGATTAAATCATACTCGCAATTCTCGCAATTATCATCACACCTAAGGATGTGCTTGCATTTAAAAAATTAGACAGTATATCTCGAATTTAATTAAATGATGGGCAAGAGAATCCTACCTGGTCGCATGGCCCATTCGCTAGCGTGGGGTCAATGGGAACATGCGCGGAAGCATCACAGGGGGCAAGATTTTCGCCTTTCCATGGGGTGGGGCAATCATTTCATGCCCCTTATGTCTAGGTTTTGGGGCCACGCGCCTAGGTATGTAGCGTTCTTTTCCCCTAAAATGATATAGTAAATATGTAAAAAGAACACCTAGTAGTCGTGTAGCTCCTATGCCTAAACATAGGAGCATGTAAAAGTACCACCTTGCCCCCCCCTATTAAATGAAAAATCACATCTATGTTGATGCTCCTATGTGTGCTCTCATTGGCCATCACATTGGTGCAAGCGTTACTCGAGAAAACCACATTTCTTTGCCCTAGTAAATATTTACATAATAGCTCCTTCCAAATCCGGGGTCATATGTCCCATTAATATAAGGTTCTATTTGTTTGACGAATAAAAAGAGGTGGGAAACTTGTGAGAGTAGATCTCACATGTTGTGGGTTAGGTTTACAAGAATAAGAAAGGGAAGGAAATGATAGAATAATTTCTTTTTAATGGGATGAGATTTGGTGGGAGAGAGAGAGAGAGAGATAGACACAACATAGATTTTCCATGAATAGTACCAAAGTCCCTATGAAATTGGTAGGACTTTAAAAGTAAGATTGTAAATTTGGCGATGTTAGCTTGAGCCCGCCCTAAGCCTGAATAGGGCCAGGGTTGAAATACCCTGACCCAAAGGGTGGGTCAGGACAAGGCCAGGTTGAGGTCTTGGGCTGAGCC
Source organism: Telopea speciosissima (assembly GCF_018873765.1). NCBI lineage: Eukaryota > Viridiplantae > Streptophyta > Magnoliopsida > Proteales > Proteaceae > Telopea > Telopea speciosissima. The sequence continues at coordinate 20,287,631 of NC_057919.1, read as the reverse complement.
TAGTCCGATCCAACCCAACCTCTTCTTCTTATTTTCCTGGCCTTACCCAGGCCCTACATCTTTTTTTCCCTATTCTATGTTCAGTTTTTTTCCCTATTCTATGGTCAAGTTACTTAGGGCCAACCTGGCCCAGCCCTAAGGGAGGGTTAGAGTTAGATTTTTCTGGGCCTGAGTTAGGGCCGGACCTGGACCAAGCTAAGTGGACTCAGGGGTTAGGTTTTAAAAATCCCGACCCAACCTAACCTTGTTGCAAACTTATTTGAAAGTGAGTGAGGTGTCTTGTAAGTTTCCCAACCCTCCTTGATCAGACGACTCCTCCTTGTGGGAGTTTATGAGAAATAAGTACACGTTTCCACCCTTCTGTTTTTTCATCATACAAACAGTCCAATAGGGTCTAAGGATAAAACTCATAAAAGTTTCTCTAAACCTGTTTGAGTAGAGTAAGAGCGGCATTTGTGGCTATATCTCTTCTACACATTAAATGACTTCAGGCAGCATCCTTCAACATGTGATGTTGTTTTGTCGCATCTCATTGGTGTATTGGTGTGTTGCTTAGATACCTCTCGTCCTCTAAGATATACGAAGGAGGTAAGACGGCGTAGCTCCCACAAAAGGGCAACCTGTCTGTGTTTCAATACGAGTGAGAGCAACAAGTCATGGTCCCGTTTGACCGTTGGAAAGTTTTAAAAAAGTAAGCGAAGGGAGAGGAGGGGCCCTTGATTTGATGGCGTTGTTGGATCTCTACACCTCCATCACTCGTGAGCCCGTCAATAGGCCCTCCGACTCTCTCTGTCTTTACAAACGGGACTGGGAGTTGGGACTGCTCACTCATCAGTCGCATTCGCAGTCTCAGGATGTGTTTCTGGTTTTTTTATATCTCAGAGCTGCTGGATCCTTTTCCAGCCATGGTTTTAGGGTCTGATATCAGTTTTCTGATGGATCTCGTATCGGTGGATCGGTATCAATCCAGAATAAAATGATAAAGGAAAAATCCAAACCTTCTCGTAGCATGATATTATTCATTTTGACTTAGAGGTCTTACGATTTTAAAATGCATCGAATCAAGTACAAGTAGCTATTATTTATCTTCTTCTCTAGTCGTTGTAGGATTAAGTTTGTATTCCCTCACCGATCTTCTAAATCGCCTATATTAAGCCATCTCTTGATAAGGACACCTCAACGATCACAGGCGGAATGATGCTATACTGTAGTAGAATTGTGCACATGGAAACAATTAATGTCTCCAATAATATCTTAGATATAAATAGGACACGATCTAGAGGGATTAAGAATAAGTTGGACCACCTTTTTTCACAATCTGATTCAATCGGAAGATCATCCACACAGAGGCTGATGGTAAGCCAAAACTTCCCCTACTATAATATCGTCGGATGAACAAACTACCGATTTCATGCTGGATATAGCACCTTGACGATCCTGGATAACAAAGCCCAAACCACTTTTCTAATGATCTTATACACAATGCTTAATTCAGGCTCATCTAACTTACAAGACCCACTTATCCACCATCAAATTGGATTCATCACAAAACCTAGGAACGTAGGATAAAGATTCTAAGTTTCCCCCCTCATATTGTATGCGACATATCTCATTGTTATCTATTGTAGGGTTTTCGATTGTTTTGCCTTTATTGTTTCTCACAGATTAGGGGTTTGTGAAACTGTTTTCTATGAGTAGAGGAAAACATGGTTTAATGCACCGCATAAGAATGCGTATCAATCAATGTAGAAACCATTATGGTAGAGATTCGTATTAACAGTATCAAACAAATTTGCCGCTGATTCTCTTTTAAAAATAATTTTTTTTAACCATCTTACCCCTGATCGATATCATATCACTAATACGGTATTGACATAGTATCGGATCAATCACTTGCAAAACCGGTACACCTCAAACTATGGGGGAGGCTCAATCCTTTTTTTTTTTTTTAAATGAATTCTTTTCTTGTAGATTCTCTACATTTTTGTTTGGTAGTAGTAGATTCTCTGCCATTGATCATCAAATTTACTACACAAATGGGAATACCAGAAAGTTCAGGAGTGGAGAAGGTTAGCTAGCTATTGTTTAATATTGATTAAGACTCTCAATGTCCAATAGAAAAAAAGTTACCTTATTATTAGGTAGATGAATAAAGAAAATTATCACACCCTCACTGTCACGCTCACGCCACCACCCACTTGAGGCTCTTGGGTACCCTACTACAACCTCTATGGTCCTAATGTCCTCTGAGGCATTAACCGTCCTAACCCTAAACCAGAATAACTAACGCCCTTTGCTTTTTTTGGTATCTCACTGATTCCATGTGAGCGGTATCATATTCATCAATTCATGTGATAGTCACCACCAATAACCAATAATGGGCTCCACCACCAACACCCAAATTCCAATCTAACTCTATCACGTGAAAGGGTGAAACGCCGCTGATGTTGGAAAGATGAATTATGCTTCGCTTTTCATTGTCCTTCACGGTCTCACTCTGTCACCCAATCGCCTTTTTTTTTTTTTTCCCTTCATGAAATAGCTGGCTGACATTGCAGTCTGTCAGCTGCTTGTGACTCCTCCACATTATCCTCTCAGCTCACTGTCCTGAAGGATTTGTGATGGATATACTATAGATGGTTTCTGCTGCTGACCAGAGAGAGTGGGAGGATGGAGTCTTTGCAAATCGTCTCTGTTAGCTAATGAAACAAATGCAGCAAAGGAGTCTCAAGATGTGTTCTTCGTCTCCCTTCTTCTTCATTTCTGTTCTTTTACTCCCTCTGCTTTCCATCTTAGTTGCTTCTGCTGCTACGACGGCGACGGCGTCAATTTCGACTTGGATGAAATCAGAACTGTCATCTGATGCTCATGCCCTCCTGGCCTTCAAATCCATGGCTGATTTGGATAACAACCTTCCCTTCTTCCTCTCTAAGCGCATCATCAATCACTGCCAATGGCCTGGCGTTAAGTGCGCTCAAGGTAGAGTGGTCCGTCTCATCCTTGATGGTTTTGGTCTTACTGGTTCTTTTGCCCCCAACACCTTGACTCGTCTCGATCAGCTCAGAGTGCTCAGCCTTGAGAATAACTCCCTCTCCGGTCCCGTACCTGATCTCTCCGACCTAGCCAGCCTCATGACCCTCTACCTTGATCATAACTCCTTCTCTGGTTCCTTCCCTCCTTCCCTCCTCTCTCTCCACCGTCTCCGAACCCTCGATCTCTCCTCCAATAACTTCATCGGTGCTCTTCCCCCTGGCTTGACTGCTCTCGACCGGCTCTACTTTCTCCGGCTTGATGGCAACCAGTTCAACGGATCTATCCCTCCACTCAATCAATCTTCTCTTCAAATCTTCAATGTCTCTTCCAACAATCTCACCGGTGCCGTCCCCGTCACCGTCACACTCTTGCGCTTCTACAGCTCCTTGTTTTCGGGTAACCCAGGGCTCTGCGGCGAGATCGTGCGCAAGGAATGCCATCCGTTTCTGCCCTTTTTCCGGCCAACAATGCGGGCACCGCCACCCACGGCTCTTGGGCAGAACGAAGAAGTGCAAGGGCTAGTTTTGCCACCGCCGTCCCGAGAGGAGCACAAGCGAGCGACTATGATCGTGGGGTTCTCTGTTGGGGTTTTAGTTCTGATTGGGTCTTTGATTTGTTTCTTGGTGGCGGTAAGGAAGCGAACTAAGCAGAAAGTGTCGACACCGAGGATGGCATTGGACGCCGCTGCTACGGCCGACGCAGCTGCGGTAATCAGGTTAGAAAAAGAGAATGAGTTGGAGACAAAGATAAAGAAAATGCAAGTAGAGAAGAGCGGGAGCTTAATGTTCTGTGCAGGGGAGCCGCATTCCTACTCTTTGGAGCAGCTGATGACGGCTTCGGCGGAGATGCTTGGGAGGGGAACTATCGGAACAACTTACAAGGCCATGCTCGATAACCATATGATTGTGTGCGTTAAGCGATTGGACGCTGGGAAGACTGCGATTACGAGCAGGGAAACGTTCGAGCGGCACATGGAATCGGTCGGTGGTCTCCGCCACCCCAACTTGGTCTCTCTCAGAGCATATTTCCAGACCAAGGAAGAGAGACTTCTCATCTATGATTACCAGCCTAATGGCAGCGTCTTCTCCCTCATCCACGGTAAGCCCCCTTAGTCTCAAACGCAGTTACAGTGTTGTACTTAGGTGACTCGCTTACTTCCACCGACTTCAGCGATTCCACCCGGTTCCGTTGTGCCCCTGTCCCACTCTCTCCTCGTGACTGAGTGGAATTCTTAATTCGGAAAAATGTTCAAATTTAAGCAAACAGAACACGATAGTTTTGAACAGGCGGGAATGGTTGACCGTATCGAAACCTTCGTCGCCATTATTTTAATTTGTTTGGCGCGAATCTATATGATCAATCAGAAGCATTTGTTCACTTCTGAGTTCTGATCGCAAATGGATTTGGTCCCTTTACAATTTCCAGTGGTAGATTTACAGTCAAACAAATGGAAAAAATACAGAGTTATTTTTTTTTGGGTTTTCTTATGGGAACAGGTTCAAGATCAACGAGAGCGAAACCGCTGCACTGGACTTCGTGTTTGAAGATAGCGGAGGATGTCGCGCAGGGGCTGGCGTACATACACCAGGCGTCTAGGCTTGTCCATGGCAACCTCAAATCCTCCAACGTTCTCCTCGGTCCCGACTTCGAGGCCTGCCTTACCGATTACTGCCTCGCCGTGCTTGCAGACACTCCAGTCAGTGACGACGATATCCTCAACTCTCCCGGATACCAGGCTCCCGAGACCCGTAAATCCACCCGCCGGGCCACCCCAAAATCGGATGTCTATGCCTTTGGCGTTCTCTTGCTGGAACTTCTAACTGGGAAACCTCCGTCACAACACCCATTCTTGATGCCGACGGAGCTTCATATATGGGTGAAAACGACGAGGGACGATGACTGTGGGGAAGAGAACCGCCTGGCTATGTTGACTGAGGTCGCTGCGATGTGTAGTCAGACATCGCCGGAGCAGAGGCCGACGATGTGGCAAGTGTTGAAGATGATTCAGGAAATAAAGGAGACTGTGATGATGGAGGACAACAACCAACTGGGCTTTCCTTGATTAATTTGATTTCCTTTACTTATTGTGTTACAATTTACAACTACTCAGGACACTGTACAAAATTTTCATTTCATTAATTCATTCGGAGATGAGACAGAAAAGAGAGAGAGAGAGCTGAAGCCGAAAGTACCGGACCACTTGCTTGGGATTGGAGTCTGAAATCTGAATCAGGGAAGAGAAGGGTAATGGGATGAACAACTTGATCTTTTTTATGAAAGAGTCGAGTATATGGTATGGGCAAAGCTATAAAGTGTTTGGGACGGGTATGAATCGAAAGAGTAATTGAATTTGTTGAATCATCGGAATCAATAATTCAAATAACCAAACAATGGTTGGGCCGGCCACTCACCAGTGTATCAAATGGAATCTAAAATTGTTAGCTTCCTCCCTTGCTTGCTTGGTTTGATACCATTACATGGGTTGTGATGCTGCAATGAATATTAACAATGACATGGTGGGCATCAGATCATAATCCATAACAAACACAAGCTAGCCAGTGATTTATAAGCCAAATCATTGGAGGATTTAGCTGTTGGGGATGCCCTACTTTGTGGCAAGATGACTCAAAACTGCAAATCTACCCCCAAGGTTTATGTGAAGAACAGCAAATCTCTTCCCTCCACTTGTGGCAAAGTATTGCTAGCGAATGCTGGTCTTGTGTGCAATTCGTTATAAATTCTCTTGATATGGTGCTTGATATGAGCTCCATTTCAAGCAGTAAACCCATTTGATTGTGTGTTACTTGTGCAGAGGTGCACAAGATAGATTTGGTGATAAAAATCCATATAATCCCAGAGGGATTGGGCTCCTCTCCTTGGAGAGCATCGCCTAATGAGTATCCAATGAGGCATCCAACGGCTGGGTTGTGCCACACGCATCCCGGCGTGTGTCCAATCAGTCATCAAGATGTGTGTGGCACAACCGAGCCATTGGATACCTCATTGGACATTCATTATTGGATGATGCCCACCAAAGAGAGGGATTTTTATCGCCTCAATTACATCTTCGTCAATTACACTTCAAGTGCATAGCTTGATGAACAACACGTGGCAAAAGTGAATCGAATGGTTGAAATTGAAAAACGAAATTCACTTCTCCTCGACCCTAATACCCGATGAATAGTTTCTCTTCGTTGGATCTTTCCCTCGCGTGCCTCTCATTCGCTTTCTGGAGAAGCCGCCGGAGACGGCAACCAGAAACCATCTCTATCCTCCTTCTCACCAGCATATGATGCGATTACTCACTGAAGCTTCTTCAGACAAGCTTTCGTTTTTGTTCCTCTTACCTTCACTGTTATTGTCTCTACGGTCCTCGTTGAAGGCACCGATCAGAATCATTCAATTTCGTGGGTTCTCTCTTGGACGGTAACTACCGATGGGATAATCACCCAAGTCAAAGAGTACTTTAATATATCCCTCATTGTTACTCGATTCATTGAAAACTCAAACCAATCGTCACTATCATCTGCTTCTCCTTCTTCTTCAACATCATTGTCTTCGTCGTTTAAGTGCAAGCTTCCTAAGGACGTTCCGGGTCTTGTTCTAGCGATCTAATTGCAAATTTCTTAACCAAATCGGTGGTTCCGGTGTTTGAATAAAGGGGAAAGGCGTTGGGCTGAAGTACCCATTTAGATTTGTTCTTAAGAAATTGATGTTAGTAATACAGATTGCGGTAGCGATGTATGTCATTTCAATTTGGGTCTTTCGCTTCTGCTGGGGAAATGGGCAAGAAGCAATGCTTGCAGAGCCATTCCCATTCCCATTCCCATATCTTTGTTATTGTATGGCTTTTTCATCGTCGGCTTCATCAAATAAAAGGATCTTCGTGGATTTGCCTTATGATTTCTTGTTTATCTAATAATCCTCTGTTTTGTGAGTGCAGATCGCAAAATTTTTTTATTTATTTTTTTTAATTTCAGAATGGTTCTTCGTTTTTATGACCTTGGAGCATAAATGGTTTACTTTGTGGAAATATGAATTGCAGAAACGCCCTTGGGGAGAGGAAAACAATTGCAGAAATACTTCTTGTAGAAACACATTGATCGCCTCTTCTTTGGTGATCTTTATTCTTTCTTTAGTAAAAGCAGATCTGTATTCAGCTATTTCTCCTCCACGCCCATCTTCACAAGGTTTTAGTAATCTACAGATAAAGACGTTTTCTGGTTGCCCTCTCCATCGACTTCTCCGGCAAGTGAATGAGAGGCGATCGATGTGAGGGAAAGACCCAAAGAGGAGAAAGAAACTATCCATCAGGGATTACTGTTGAGGATAAGTGAATTTCATTTTCCAATTTCAACCATTCGATTCACTTTTGCCACGTGTCGTTCATCAAGGTATGCACTTGAAGTGTAATTGACGAAGATGTAATTGAGACGATAAAAATCCCCAAAGAGAGTAGCCGAATCCCAAGAAGAGGGGATGGTGTTCGGTAGGAACCACCAATTTGGGCCATTGGTTGCATTCTAATGCCTCTAGAAGGGCATTAAGTTCGAGTTCAGTTCCTCTATGTACATAACTGTGTAGATGCACGTATGCATACGTGTGAGAGGTAACTACCTTTCTTATTTTTGCTTTACAAGGGGAGGAGGGGTATTAATGAAAACCAAAAAGACTAGTAGTTACCTTCTGTAGATCTATTCTCAACTTCTTCGGAAGTGGTTCGCAAAAGAGTACACACCCAAATGTTTCCATGAGCCTATTTAGAAAGCCTTTCCCGTCTTTCCTTTCTAGCCGATTAAATTGGATTTGGATCCTCTCCTGCCCGTGGGGTGACCCAAAATTTGGCTTCAACCCATGTTCCTGCTGCCCCCAGTAGCAGGCACCAACTTGGAATAATTCCCTTCTCCTATGTTCATAAATATCCTTTAAGTTTTAATATTTTTTAAATTATCTTTCAAGACTCCAAGTCCGCTCTCATGATTGGGAAAACTGGAACATGGCTGCAACCCGAGCAACAGCCAAGTTTTGTCTCGTGGGGTGGCTGGGGATCTCCCAGTGTGCTCTCTTCGGCTAACACGTGTGCTGGAGAGGATCCAAGGTTGGTCTCTCATGTGCTCTCCAAACTACTCTCTCTCTCTCTCTCCAATGCCTCCCCATTTTTTTTCAAAAACTATCAATTTATTATTAATTTTTTTTTTGTATCGTCAAAAAAGAAGGATCATGCCATATGACTATGATGATCACGTCATGTCGTGGGATCATGCCATATTGTGATATGGCATGTTCATCATAGCAATATATCGCATATGGTATAGTATAGATATCAATGTGATATGGGCACTTATTGGGTGATTTTCTTATTGGAGAGGAGCCGAATCCTACGTTGGCAATGTCCACCACACTGTACTCGCTAAAATTAGAGTGGGTAAAATAGGTCATGCCATCTTTGGGCAACAATGGAGAGAACTTAAAAGGAAATTTGGAGCATTTGTTGCTCTTCTTTGAGTTGCAGTCCACACACTTCGATATAAGGGTGTCAATTTTGGACCCTACCCAGGAACTGGACTGAAAGTGACCCACCAATTGCTTATTGGTTCGATTCTAAATCTACTGGTTGAATTATTGGTCCAATTTTAGATCTACCGATTAAGTTATTGGTCTCCCAATGATTCTAGAACTGATAGACCAATTAGGAACCATTGGGATCGAAACCAGTACAAATAAACATTCTAACCCTATATATTACATATAATTCTTAAGAATTAAGGTTATGATACCTAAGGTCAAGCCCTTAATTTGTTTAGTTTTTCAATTTTGCCAGAAATCTTTTGTCTCATATACTATTTTACTAAAGATTATTATTGTTAATTTAAAGGTCTATTTAGGAATGCTAACTTAAGAACATGCCTTAAAATAATCTTAGTTTAGAAGGGTGGTGGTGTTTCTATTAATTAATTGAATATAAACCAAGAGGTAATATGGACTAGTTTCGTGATTTGACAAAAAAATTGATGGTGAGTTGCATATCTTATGTGATTGAAATTAGTTTATTGTAATATTATTGAATATATTAGGATTTGTTAGATATTTTTTTTGGGTAAATTACACATCACCTCCTGGTTTTTAAACGAAACTCAGATCACCCCCTGGTTTTTGGCAAAAACTCAAATCACCCTCTGATTTAGACCTCATTATGACAAATTAGTCTCTACCGTTAGTTTTATGCTATCAAGTGATGATATCAGCCAATTAAATAAATTTAAATCCCTAAACTACCCTTGACCAATATTGAAGATGAAGGGTAGTATTGTAAATTTTATTCTAATGTTTTAGTACAAGGGTAAAATAATCCTTTTACACCAATAACTAACAGTAGACTAACATCGTTATTGTAGAGGGGGTGATATGAGTTTTTTCAAAACCAGGGGATGATCTGAGTTTCGTTTGAAAAGAAGTTAGGAGTGAGGTTGCAAAATATTCCATCTCCCTTTTCGCCGGAGGAGCAGGCTCTTTTGGCCCGTGTTGCTCTTGATCGGCCTGATTTTTATGCTGAGATCCCCCGACGATCGAATAAGATAAGGACCCTCTCGATGCTCCTCACAGATCCCCTGTAGCTTTATTTTATTATTTTTCTTGGGTGAGTGAGTGGCTTGTTGCCCTCGCCAATATGTTTTAAGACTAAGTTCCCTTTTTAGCTTTAGCTTTCTTTGCCTTTGGTCTGTCTTTAGGTTTGTTTGCCTCCTTTTAATCTTCAATAAATTTTTATTTAAAATAAAAAAAACATGTAATTTACCCCCCTTTTTTTTTTTTTTTTTTTTTTGTTTAATTTGGATTGCTTGGAACCGAAACCGACCCATCCATTAGTTAATGGTCTTGGATCTAGGGATGTAAATGGATCGAATTCAATCGGATAGTGGTATTATCATATTCGTATCCAATTATATTCGGACAGATTCGGATAATATCCTATTGGTTTTTGGATGGATTCGGACAATTTCCGGATAGTGATATTTTGAATACAGATTCTTCTAAAGGGATATGAACACGGATCGAATACGAATTTTCGACTATCTGTTGATATTTTTACCATTTTTATGATTAGGGTTAGGGTTGAGACTTGAGAGTTCAGCAACTACCCTTTCTTCTACTCTTCTTAGTCTTTGATTTTCTTACGTTTTTTACTTTTGATTTTATATTGTATTTATTTTAATAGATATGTGATTCCATGTATCACATTGTACAAAACAATATATATAAACCAATAGAAAATCTTATAAATTTATAAAACTAAGATAACAAAATCCAATAAGGTAACTTAAAAGGATAGACGGAGACAAAAATATATTTTAGACATTTTATTACCATCGGATTGCTTTATGAATCAGATAATAATCTATTGGATAAAGGGATTATCACATTTGTATCTAATTAGTTTCGGACGGATTCAGATTCTCCTAAATGGATACGAACGCGGATCGAATACGAATTTTCGAATATCAATTTTCATCCCCACCTAGATCTCAAGTTTGGAACTGATTAGCTTATTGATCCAATTCTAATCCTAACCTCATAGGACCAGAACCGTTAAAGAACCGAACCAATTGACACCCGTACTCCAATACCATTATTAGAATCACAATGTCTCTTTCCTTCACTTCCTTATACATTTTCCCCAACACTCTCTACTAACCTTTCACCCTGCACCCATCAAACGGAATTTTGTTGCTACACTTTTTTTTTTTTTTAATGATAAAATATTTTGCTGCTACATTTGTAGCAGGAATGTTCCTACTACAATTCAATTGATCTAGATCTAACAAGATTTGGATTGATCTTAGTTGATTCCAAGCCGATCCCGATCTGTCAAACCTTGGACCCCATACCTGTAAATAATAATCATGTACCCCATTTCCTTGAATTGTATAGTCGTGCGCGGTAGGGCCAGCTACTTTCAAATGTGACAAAGCATTTATTCTATCGCGTGGACAAATGATATGTTTATCAAATACCTCATTTTGTATGGATATGCATCCTCATGTTAGTGTATATGTCCATGCATGTGTCTATACTCTAGACATTACTTATGCATTCTCTCAACTCGGAGTGGAAGTAAACGGTTTAGATTAAAAAAAAGGGACGCTATTCTCTGTGTCGCAACGTAGGCTGCACCTAGGCACATGGGAGTGGGTGCAATGACCACCCTGCCCCCTGGAGTGGTAGACCCATATGCCTGGTCGCAGCCTGCGCTGCGGCATAGAGAACATTCTCCCTAAAAAAAATATATGAGAGAGTATTCTCTATGGGGAAGCATGGCCCTTGCTTGCGCACGGGCGCCAATGGAACCATAGTCAAAAGCATCATGTGGGGTGGGAATGTGGGATTTCCACCTTTCATAGGCGGTGGGGGCAGTCATTTTGCCCCCAGTGTGTGGTACACCCCTATGGAAAGGCAGAAATCGTAGACGACACTGTAGTCATTTCACGCAGCCTATGTCTAGGTGCAGAAGCCGCGCACCACACAAACCAAGTAGCGTTATGTTTCCCATATAAAAAATGTGGGTTTTTTTTACAATTGTCATCTCAAAATCTTTCATATTTACTTTTATCCCCCCAAAAACTTTGAAACAACTGTTACCCTCCCCTATTGTATACTAATAACTAACTGGCCCCCACCATTACAGACCCGTAACGGAGGGGGTTAGTCGTGACAGTGTGCTGTTATCACGGATTTTTTAGGATCAAAATGCCCTTTTTTGTGGTGGTAATTGTAAAAAACTCTTACCCCATCACCGCTCTTTCTCCTCTTCCTTCTTCTCCTTCTTCTTCTTCCTCCTCTGCAACCCCAACCGCCCCGAACGAGAGTTAATGGCACGAGAATGAAAAGACAACAACTAAAGTCTGAAAGCTTTGATCCATTGGATTATGAGGCACAGAAAGCCTCAAGAACGAAGCAAACAGTTATCAGCAAAGGACGATTGATTATAACCTACCGACTGCTTAGTTGAATTAGAAACAAAATGGCGATAAAAATTTTAGTTTATGAACCACCAGGTCTCATAAAAGCCAAGTTCTTGAAAGAAAAAAAGGGAGAAGACTTTTAGAGTGCTAATTTATTCCCAAGGTGCAGCTTCAGGTTGGAATCAAATTTTCCGTTTTTGTTGAATTTGGAAATCCAAAAAAGAAAATTACTGTTTAAAACTCAAAAAATATATAAATTTCAAGCTCAAGGTAACCCATTATGAACAATCAAAATGAAAAGAACAAAGAGGAGAAGAAATGAGCCCACTTCCAGAAAACACTAGCAGTGCAGAAATGCAGAAAATCTGCAGAAACACAGATAAAATTGCCATACACCGTCCCCCCCCCCCCCCCTCAAACATATTATGCAGAAAGACAATAACTAAGAAATCAACCGACCTGGCACTGGGAGCCCTCCTCAGAACTTCAGGTTCGAACTCGACAGGCAAGCCAAGGAACCCATTAAAGCGATCAAATGTGACATGGGCAACATCGAACCCTGAGTAGGTTGTAAATACCAAGAAGGAAATTTGGAAAAGAAGCCGGAGTACATCAGGTGGTGATGGCGTCATCGATCGGAGCAGTTGGGGTTGCAGAGGAGGAAGAAGAAGAAGGAGAAGAAGGAGGAGGAGGAGAAGGGACGGTAATGGGGTGGGAGTTTTTTACAATTACCATCCCAAAAAGAGTATTTTGGTTTTAAAAAATCTGTGACAACCGCACATTGTCACGATTAATCCCCTCCGTTACGGGTTTGTAAAGGTGGGGGCCAATTAGTTATTAGTATGCAATAGGAGAGGGTAACAGTTGTTTCAAAATTTTTGGGGGGATAATAATAAATATGAAAGATTTTGGGATGGTAATTATAAAAACCCAAAAATTGTGTGGGAGAAAGAATGCTTCTTGGGCGTGTGTTTGCGCTACCCCTGTGCTCAGACACCGAGGCGAGTAGAATGACTGCCATGCCTCCCATGGAAAGGCGGAATTTCCTGAGGGCAAGGCTGAAAGCTTGAAACCCGCCCCTCTGTCTGGTTGCAGGGGTATCATATCGCACGCTACCCCTGTGCTCAGACACAGAGGCAGGTAAAATGACAACCATGCCCCTCATGAAAAGGTGGAATTTCCTAGGGGAGAGGATGAAAGTCTGAAACCCGCCCTTCTATCTGGTCACAGGGGTAGCATATCACACGCGCTCAAGTAGCATTCTTTTTCGCAAAATGTGTGATTTATTGAAGGAGAAAAATTCTCCGATGGGCCAGACACAGTTGGGGAAGGGGGGCAAAATAACCATCCTGCCCCCATGAAAGGCAGAAATCCTGCCTTGAAATGCCAGTACGTTCTCATTGGCTGCCGCAAGCATGGGTCCTGCGCTCTTCCACAGAGAACGCTCTCCCTTTATTGAAATATCACCTCTCATGGTTACATGTAACAGAATTTTTATCTGCTGCTGTAACAATGGAGAGCCAGAAGAATAGGGAAAATATCGTTGGTTCGTACGCCGGTGCCATGGACGAGAGTTCAGGTATGGAAATGCACACTGAGACGACGGCGACGCAGATCACTACGGCGTTACCGGAGCCTTCGAACCGTGCTGAGGAACTCAGAAGCGTACTTACATTGGCTCGCCAGCTCATCAATCAGGGGAAGCCGTCTCTGGGCCTCCAAGCGGTAATTCAGAACGATCAGAAAACCCTCTTTCTTCCTTTCTCTCCTGATTTGATTCCTCATTTCTTTTTGTCCGTGCTTCTGTCCTTTGATTTCTTAGCTATATGTCAAGTTCTCAGTTTGCAGTCTACATGGCCTATAAAAATGAACCGTAGCGGTGTTTAGAGCACAGTTACCTAATTCTGTAGGGTTGGTTCAATTGATGTTGCAAGTTGGTTCCTAATTCTGTAGGGTTAGTTCTAATTGGTTTAATATATTAGGGAACCTATTAAATGGGGAATCTACAGACTTTCTTGTTAGGCCTTATGGCAGAGCACTGTGCTACCAATGCAAGTTCAAGAAGGGTCGGTTGTGAATTTCATGGGGATTCTTTGAGGATACATTCGTCTCAGCTATGGTATAATCTAAAAAAAATTTATTCCCAAGACTCAAATTGGGTGTTGTTCTTTTCATTGAATAATTTAGAAATGGAACAACTTAGTCCTTCATTTTCTTTGGCCATATGCCAAGTGCTCAGTTTACAGTAGAAGCATCTTCAGTGAAAAGATCATAAAGATGAGGTGCATCCGTGCATGCTGCTAGAAATGAACCTTAGCAGTGTCTAGGGCGAAGGTACCTAGTTCTATAGGGTTGGATGCAGCTTGCTAATCGGTTCAATTGAGAAATATTACGAGTTGGTTTCTTTTGGTTGAGGGAAGGAAGCTCTTTTTGTATGTTATCTATTAACTGTAAAGAAATGGAAATAGATGCAGTGGGTCGCCTATGTCAGATGTACTCTCACCCCAAATTTGGAAATGAAAGGGCTAGGGATGAGGGAGATCAATCAAATCTCTCTCAGCCCTGTTGATTGGGTAGTAGGAGCCACGGTTAGCAAACAAGGAATAACAGGAAGGAAGAAGAAGGAACAGCAGAGGAAGAAGGGGAAAAAAATAAGCATAGGAAGAAATAGAGGAAGGAAGATAGGAGGTAAACTTCAAACTTCAATTCATTATCATTCTCTGTGTATTTCATTTCGGTACATCCAATATATAAAGAAAGAACAATACTCCTCACTCTACCCTAAAATAGGTAGTAAACTGGTAACTACATCAAACAAAGAAACCAATCTCCTACGTGATCTTATTTCTCATCAAAATAAGGAAAAATTTCTTAGATCCACTAGATAAGAACGGAAATTACAAGATAAGTAGGTAGTTGTCAAGGTGGCAAGGCGACCAAGGCGGTGGAGGGGTGTTTAAGCGCTTAGGCGACAAGGCGCCCCTAAGTGTTATTTTTATTTCCCCCCTTTTCTAACATTATTTACTATGCTACAATATTTTTGTATGTTACAATATATACCTTATATCGTCAAAAATCAACATTAAGCCACCTCAAGTCATCAAAAGTCAACATCGAGCCACATCAAGTCATCAAAAATCAACATTAAGACACATCAAGTCATCAAAAGTCAACATAGAACTAGAAGGCGACGGAACTGAAGAAGCAAGTTATTGGAAGTTTGAAACAATCAAACATACATTTGGTTTATACTAATCTCACATTTGATTTATACTGTTCTTAGAAAATATGATTTTATCTATAAGTAATTAAATTGCTCTCGATTTAGAGAAATGTTTTTGTTCTCTAAGAAGTTTGACTAGTCAAATGATTTTATTTTTACATGAGACTTTTAGTATTAGGTAGAGCACAAAACCAGCTTTCAAACAAATCCAAAATTGCTTAAATTTGATTTACATTGAAGAGGTTATGTTCTAGTCAAACCTTATTTGGTATGCGCGAATGCTGTCAAAATCGCTTTGAATGAAAATATTTTTTTAGATAACAAAACATATGAATATTTTACTGCACTTTTGTTTTTTAGCAATGTTTTACCATATTAAGATTTATAGAATTTTTAGATTTGAGAAAAATCCCAACATTAGAAAGTTGAAAATTTCACTTACCGTCGAAAATCCAGTTTTTGTTCTTGAATTGGGGAGATGACATTTTATCCTTTTGGAATTTGATTTTTTAACTATTTTTATTGGATTCAAATAGGGGGTATTTGCTTATTTATGAATAATATCTTAAGTAAATGAAATACCAAATATAAAAACATGTACTTTACATCCACTAAAACTAGTGCAAGGTACCTTGCAATAAGGCGCCTGTCGCCTTGCAATAAGGTGCATGTCACTTGACCCCTACAAAACTGCCTGGACGCCTAGGCGGCGCCTGGACAACTATGTACTTTCAAATTTATATTACATCCACTACTTTCCATTTTGAAAAGATTTACTTAATCCCCAAACTTGGTTAGACGTTCCCCTCTCCATCCAATCCTAATTTTCTTTTTCCATTTGTCACTCATCCGTTCTCTTGAGGTGTTGGTGTTTAGAGATGATCCCCAACCTCACTAACAAAACCCTAATTTCCATTGTGTGGGTGACCAATTAGAGACAATATTTTTATAGATCCAATATCTATTAAACTCAAACATCGTATAAAATGAAGGACCAAGTTTCCCTCCACCCACGGTGAATGGGATCCCATTCACCGCAGGATGGGAAAGGGTGGGAAAGGGTATCAGGAGTGTATTTTGGAAATTCCAGCTTGCCTTACAGTCTACCTATTTAGACATTGTGGAGGGCTGATCTATTCAATCCAAATTTTGGATGGGTAGGTCATCCTTTGGATTGACCATTTGACAAGTTTTGCTCCCCACCTCAACCATGTGGTGCACCAAATTTTCCTGTTATCCCATACTGTCCAATGCCACAGGGTGAAATTCGTTGGAACTGAAACTTACCAACAGTAGATGGTGACATGGAAAGCATGTCCACAGAATTTGAATGCTGCCTGAGCAGCTGTTTGAACTAGTCCTTAACCAACCAGTGCAGAAGTTGCATATGTTCCTAGTGAATTAGTAACTATGCCATAATTTCTTTCTGATTCCAAGCCCCATTGTGATTTAAAACAGATAACTATTGTGATTAGGTATGCATGTTTTTGGCTCTGTTTCGGGAGTTTTCCTTTTGACTGAAATTTTGTGACTTCTGAGTTCTTGTAGAAATATTATTGGCTCTTGTTAGGAGATCAACTGGATCTCTCTGTGAGGTCTGTCACTTCTTTGGAATCTTAAATTCTTTTTGGGAGTGTAATTTCTTGTGTTCGGGACTTTCATCGAAAGAAAGTCTTAGGCCACTAGGCATGTCATTGTTGGCTGCTTAAATTTTTGAAGTGCTTCAATGATAGAAATGAGTATACTTCATTTCTTGTCAAGCATGATTCTATATGATGTACCTTGTACTTGTGAAGGGTCTTACCTACTTTACACTAATTTCTTGATGTGCATTTTGCGAGCATTCCAAGCCTACTGAACATTCTCTGGAAGTTATTGTTCCTTGTCTTATGGCTTTCTGCTATAGTTTTGTGGTACTTGTCTTTATGATGTTATTAGTTGAGTTTATATGGATCTGTGAAGGCTTTTAGGCAAAGTAAGACGACCATGGTAAATAGCATGCACTTTTGGTGCCAGTGACTGATAATGTTGGGATTTTTGGCTTGTGAAAATTAGAACTTATTTCTATGAGAAGTGTCCAACATTTCTCACTTAGGCCAGATTTGGTATGATTTCTGTTTCTTTTTTGGATTGATTTCATGAAATAGTCAATAAATAGATTTTGGTGAAAAAATTGAAATTGTTTTGGTTGTACCAATATTAAATATTTCAAGAATAAAAAAATCCATTTGGTAGTTCAATTTTTGAAAATAGATTCTCTATATTTCTTTGGGAAGGGTGGTGGTGGTGGTGGTGGTGGTGGCAGCGGCGGCAGGGTAGTGATGGTGGCGGGGTAGTGGTGGAGGTGGAGGTGGAGGTGGTGGTGGCGGTGGTGGTGAGACCATTAGGAGAAGAAGAAGGGTGGTGTTTTATTTTTAACATGAAATTACTACCTCACCAATCAAATTAACCATGTGCTCACTAAAGAGCAAGAGTGAAATTAAATGAAATAGAAATTCTGAAACACCTCTTCAGCTATTTCAGAATTTCTATTCCACTTGATTTCTATTTCACTGAAATAAGGTGGGTGCAAAAATCAAACCAAACAATTTCCTAAATAGAAATCACCCCCTGAAATTGAAATAGAAATCATACCAAATCCGGCCTTAGGTGTGCATAGATTCTGAATATTCTGTATGGTCAATTGATACTTGGGGAATGCAACCATTTGTTTAACCTGAAAATAAAACTGCCAGAGTTTTCTATTTATCCCCCAAAATGCTGTTGTTATACTAGAAAATGCAGTTTTTTATATTTTGCTGTAAGATCAGATTAACTGTTGATATAAATGGTTTGATTTCTGTTGTGTATGCATGTGTCCAATTGTGTTGTTTCTGATGTATGCAGTACAGTAATAGTTAATACTTCTCATTTATATAGCACTTAAAAAAGCTTATAGGATTGTCCTTGTCCTTTTACTAATTCTTTATTTTATCTAGACCTGTTTTTCATGCAGTAGGTGATCAAGAAACACCATATGGAGGTTTTAGTGAAAAATTTTATAACATGTGCATTTCAAGTTCAATGTATTGCATTTTTATTGCTTAATGGGTACATTCTAATGGAGGTCTGCTAAGGTCCATTGTGGGTTTCTAGGAGTTTAAGTTTTCTTTAATGCCTGTTATATGTTCCAAAGATGATGTGGAAAAACATATTCAAGTTCAAAGATGAAATTCGTTTTGTTGGATTGAGGGGAGCCCGAGATGGGGTGAGGTGTTCGATTATCCAAAATTTTGTGAGGAAGATTTGTAGGAATCTAATATTTTGAACTCTCAAAAATTCACCATTTCTGAAGCTTCGTGCTTTATTCCTTTTCTTTTTTCATAACCACTGTGATTCATCTAAAGAGTATAAATCATTCATCTGGAGAGTACAATGATTTATATCTTTATATTGTTTTACTTGATTGATACTTGACATCTACTCTGGGCAACAGGTGATTATGTTAATGAGAACTGATGGTGGAGAAGAGGCTGTGTTCCAAACTCTGCACCGTGCTCGTGAGCTGTATCGAAACAAAGTGCAGGCAAATGCTGCTGCTGATGAGCTGGCTTCTTTGTTTGCAGAATGTGCGATTACTGAAGCGCATCCACTGAAATTTAAACCATCACCTTTTGACTCTGGGGCCCCATCTATGGCACCCGATCTTCATGGAAGTTCAATTCTTGCCAAAACTGGAAGGGAACAGATTATGTTGGATGCCTGCACAGACGGAAGCAGTTTCATATGCTTACAGTGTGGAGGCCTCGTCAGTAAACATCGAAGGGAGGAGCACTTTGCATACTGGTGTTGCAGACATTAGAAGGTATATGAATGGGTTTTTACCTTCTTTTCTCAGTTAATTAATCTAAATGTTATGGATTCTGCATAGTTGCCATGATAACACCATGCTTGTGTTAACAGCTTGGGTGTAGTTGATGCCAATTCAGTCTATGGTAGCTGTAAAAAGAAACGTTGAATGCGGTCCTTTTATCTCTGGCCTGCTTTGATGGAGAGGACTTATTTATATAGAATCCTGTCCGCTGGAAAGCTTCGGAGACTTGCATTGTTATAGCAGAATCTGCTTTCTTGTATGTAGAACTTAGTTGTAGCGTTTGCCTGGTTAACTTTGAAGTAGAAAAAGGAAGAGGGAAAATATGCATCTTTAGCTTGGAAGGTTGGACTTTATTCCTCGCTTTTCTGAATCATTCCCCCAAAACTTAGAAGCAACATAGAATCAGCATAGAGTGAATAGATGACATAGAATTCAAAATCGACTCAACCGTTACAGAATTCAAAATCTATGGAGCAATCTTCTCAGTTGCTACAATTGTAATCGACATGTGCCACTTCGTCTCAACCTTTATAGAATTTAAACTTTGTGGAGCAATCTTTTTAGCTGTTACATTTGTAACCAACATGACCACATCATTTCAACCGTTAGAAAATTCAAAATCTTCTCAAATGGAGCAATCTTCTTTATGGAGAAATCTTCTCAGTTATTACAATTATAAACGACCTGTGCCACATTATCTCAATTGTTGTCTTAAAATCTTGTATTTTATTCTCCATAACCAAGTTCTTTTCATGGTAACAGAGCTTTGGACTTGCAGTCATCTTTGATCCCCAATGACTTCAGGAAATTTCTCTAACTCTACTCAACCCTTTGATTCTCAATCTAATCCCTTTTTTCTGGTTTAGCTCAATAATATTCACCAGTCCATCTCTATTAAACTTGATTGTCAAAACTATCATCTTTGGTAATCTCAAGTTTGTTCCACTCCTCAAAGGTTATGATTTGATGGGTTACATTGATCAAACTCGTCCTTCCATCCAAATTTCATCAATTCACTGACTTATCTTCTCAGACTCAACCTTGCTCACACTCTATGGTAGCACCAAGATCAATTAATCTTTAGTTGGCTTCTCTTTTCTCTTACAGAAGGCGTGCTTGGGCTTGGGTAAGTCATCGGTCACACAACCTCTGCTGCCGATTGAGATGCTCTAAGCAAAATGTATAAGGGCCAATCTCATGCTCACATAATGCAATTCTTTTATCAATTGTAGAATCTCAAAAAGGGTGGATTCGCCATGCATGAATATATCCAGAAAAAGAAAACTCTAGTTGACAACCTTGCTGCAATTGGACAGGCTATTTCAGAAGAAGTCGTTCTTAACATTCTCTTTGGCCTTGGAATAGAATACAATTCTTTGGTGACATCGATCAACACCAGATCTGATCCTATTTCTGTTAGAGGATTTATATGGCTATCTGTATACTGAAGAACAATGTATTGAGGAGCTCAACAAGCCTCTTCTTGAGACCCCAGCCTCTGTTCATGTAGCTTCTCGTAGGGGCTCCTCTTCTGTCAAAAGACGTTTTGCTCACCATTTCCATTCTTCCATGCAAGGTCAGTTTCATTCCAATTACTCTTATTGTAGCAAAGGTAGGCAACGTGGATGTTATACCTCTGTAACTCTTCTACCATCTCAGTTCATCTCTTCTACTAAGATTATCTGGCAGGTTTGCAACAAGTATGGTCATACAACCCTTGGCTGTCACAATTGCTTTAATCATGCATATCAACCACTGACTACACCTAATCTCACTGCCATGTTAGCAGCACCTGAGGTTGCTTTTGATGCTCAATAGTATCCTGATTTAGGGGTCACATACCACATCACACCTGATATCTAGAATCTCTCCATTCAATCTGATTGACTACCAAGGATTTGAGCAAGTTAAAGTCGGTAATGGTCAAGGTGTTCTTAACTCTCATATTGGATCATTTACATCAAATACTTCTCATGGTTATTTCTGCTTAATGATATATTGTGTGTTCCTGTTATTAAAAAGAACTTAATCTTGGTTAAAAAATTCAGCAAGAATGATGATGTTTATTTTGAATTTTATTCCAGTTTTTGTTTTTTGATATATCTATTGGATGCTGTGAATCTGTGATGCTTATCACACTAAGTAAGAGTCATAGGTTACCATTTCACTCTTCTACTTCATTTTATGAACGATCATTGGATTTAATTGTTTCAGATGTACGGGGACCTACACCATTATTTTCTCATAATGGTTATCGTAATTTTTTCATTTCACTGATCTTTTCAGTAAATTTATTTGGATTTTCTCCATAGCACAGAAATCCGAAGTATTCAATGTCTTTGTTAAATGTAAGACATTTGCTGAGAATATCTTGGGTTGTAAGATCAAATACCTGCAAACTGATTGGGGTCACAAGTATGAAAGACTCGCACCTTTTCTCATTGCCATGGGATTGGACATTAAAGTGAACTGTCCACATACTCCTGAACAAAATGGGGTTGCTGACGATGACATATTGTAGAGATGGAACGATCTTGATTAAGTCATGCTTAAATTCCAAAAGAACACTGAGATTCAGTTTTTGAAACTGCTGTTTCTTGTTATTCGACTTCACACTATCATCCTCCAAAGTTAAAAATTTTCACAGTAGAGGGAGGCCATGTCTGTTGAATATAAAGATCATATTCAGAAATGGTAAATGGGTTTTGGTTCCACCAGTAACACATATATATGTCCATAGTTGGTTGTAAATGTATATTTCACATTAAACAACGAAGTAATGGATCAATTGAGTGGTGTAGAGCTGGTTTATTGGCGCAAGGGTATACACAACAGAAGGGCCTTGTTTATGAGGGTATGTATATTTAGTCCAGTTTTAAAACGTACAACGGATACTATAATATTGAATATCGCTATTTCACACAACTGCCCTCTCAAACAATTGGATGTCCAAAATGTTTTTCTGTATGGTATTCTTCAAGAACGTGCTTCTATGACTCAACCCTGTGGATTTCTTATCGGTGTGTTGTCAGGTTGGTTTCAGTTTCAGTCCAGTTTGTGTTCGGGTTACCATACATTTGTGTACACAATTAAGAAAAAACTTTCGATTTCTTGCATATCATGTATCACAAATTTAAGCTGCTCTGCACAAGATTCAGTCATTTTTATGTTGGTAAATAAATAGTCATGTGTCACAAATGTAAGCCAGATGTTCAACCTTGGTTATCCATTTGTTGAATTGAAATTTGCTTAAATTGAAATTTGGCGGCAATAAATTTCTAAGAAACTTCATTTGCAGTTACAGTTTTCTCGTTTTGCATTTTGGATTCCTTATGTCTATGAATTAATTAATATTAGAGGTATAGTTGTCAAAGAGAATTATCAACTGAACACTTAATATGATACTGTAAAAGAGATTCGATAACTGACTCTTGAACCATATGCAATTTCAAGAGCTTTTTTTGGCTTCGCACCTCTCTCGATTGGATGTTGGTCCAACCTACTACAAGGATCTCACATCCCATACATCATCTTTCTAATTGTGGTAAAAAATTTACTTATCCAGTAGAATATCAAGGCCTATAAATTTTTGCAAAAGAATTCAACGAACGAAAGTCTCAATTGGGAAATGACATGAAGCTGTTTAGAGAGGTTGTTCGGTTTTGGTCCGGATTTTCAGCTGATTTCAATTCAGTATCAACAAATTTCGTTTCCGATAAGATTTGATTCGTTTGCGAGGTTGCATTACCCCAATCCGAAACATCAGCCAATAGGCCATATCGGTTTTGGTTCGAATTGATTTCGATCGACTTCAGTTGATTAACTGGTTCGGACACCTCTACCTGACACAAGTATGCCCATTTCCTTATATATTTTAATGGTGCAGCGTTATCTTTGCTTTTTTATATTAAAGAACAAAGAGTTGTTTCTTAGCTTCGTCTGTCCATTTTATTTAAAACGTGAAGAGAGCCAGGTCATGGACTTTAGTTATGGATTTTTATCGTCTACAGTTATGACACCCTACGGTTTCTATGATTCGGTTTCGGGTATTCAGTTCGGTTTCATGCCTTATGGATGTAACCTGAAATCAAATCGAAACCCGAGTCGATTCTGGGACTAACAATCGACTCCGAAACACCTCAGTTCAGTTCGGTCTCTGTTCTAATTTGGTTTCAAAAAAGAGTTTTAATTCGATTTTTAATACAGTTCCATTTTTTATAGGCTGCTAGTTCATCCATTGTTGCTGTTTTGCTTTGTTATCTAATGACTCTATTTGTATAAATAAATGCTCACAAAACCTTAAAGGAACATATCAAAATTATAATTCCAAAAAAAAACACATCAATAAAATCATAGAGAAACACATCAAAATTATCTGTTTCAAAAGATATTATCATTTTGATTTTGGTGCATACGATTTTGATTACTTTACTAACTTAATAAATTATCATTTATCCAAAAGATATTAAAAAATATAAGGTTTACGAATAAATGGGTATTCGATTCAATTTCAGTTCAAATTAACGGGTTTGCACATGAAACTGAAACCAAAACCAAACCGAATTAAATTATCATACATCTGAACTGAAACCAAACCGAATTAATTCGATTCAACTCGATTTCAAGATCAATTTTTTGTTTCGATTTGGTTTTGACACCTGGCCTGTTAAGTTTGAGAAAACTTTTCCACTTCCCAAAAAAATCATTAACTCTTTCTCTCTCTCTCTCTCTCCTCCCTGAAGACGATCGTCTCTCACTCTTCACTCCTATAGAGAGAAATCTCCAGCGTTGGCAAGTTAACTTCGCCTACAACCTCTGGTGAAGACCGAGTCCCAAGGGGCATGGTGTGTAATGCACCATCCAACGGCCCAAAATGCTTGGGCATGCAACCCAAAACTCCGCTTGTGTGTTGGGCTGCATCCCCAAGCACTACGGGCCGTCAGATGGTGCACTACACACCATGCCACGCTACAAAGGACCCAAATCCAGCCCATTTGCATTGTTGGGCTGCATGCCATGTGTCACATGGCATCTCTGACTACCTGAGTCTCTCTCTCTCTCTCTCTCTCTCTCACTCACTCACTCACTCACTCACTCACTCACTCACTCAGGTGAGTGAGTGAGGACCAAGGTTCAAAATCCAGGTATCGAACTTGGGATCGATCATGGTCAAAACCTTTCTGGATCCTGATCGGATCAGTCCAAATTGGTCAAGATCGGTCAAAAAACCCCCCAAAATCGTTATTTATGGATTAGGTCATATATTGGCCAGAGTTGGGGGATGTTGTGATCTTAAGATCGGATAGGCCGATATTATCTGGATCGGATCGGTCAAAATCGATTGGAATCGATCAGTAACGGTCAAGATAATATAAAAAACTATAAAAAAAACTTTGAAAACTTTGAAAAAATAAAAAAAACCTATTAAGTGGGATCGGCCGACCCAACCAAGTTGGGCAATCCAATCAACAATCCAGTCGAACCTTGTTGTATCGGTCAAATCTCGGGATTGGCCTCGACCAATTCCCATCCAATACATCAAACCATGGTGAGGACTGAGGAGGGAGGACAACCAAGAGCATTAAAGGCTCTCCCTCTCTCTCTCTCTCTCTCTCTCTTCCTGATCTTCTTTTCAAGAAATCAACCAAATGGCAAATGAAGACAGATTAAACACTGGAAAATGTAATTTTTTGCTAAAGATTCCTCATACATTCTATATATAAAGGTCACAAAATCCATCAATTCCTGCTCAATTTTACATAATCAGATATATGGGCATTCCCTCCTCTTCTGAATACACTGTCATCGCCCACCCCCCACGAGATCTTCCCCTGCATTCGTCAATTTATTCACTTTCATATCCATTGCATGACTTATTTATCCGAATCACACATTATGATGGTAGGGTTGATATGCATAAAAAATAAATTTAGCACATGAGATTGACTAAATCGAGTTGCAGAGAAATTGTAGCACAAGAACTAAAGATTTTTTTATTTTTGGATAAATAATCAAACTATATTTATGAACAAAGGTATGATAACCCTAGAACAAACTTGCAGTGGGGAAAAGTTCAGTCTTCTTCTTTCATTTGGCCAGTTGGGTGGCCCAGTGAAATTATAAAATTATACATTTAATAATCTTCTTTTTAAAATTAAAAAAACAAAATTTCTATAGACACTTGCACATAAATCTGTGTAAACTTAATGTTTTCTTTCAAAGAAATTTTGGTAACAGAAGAGAACTCACCAGACTGAGACAGAAGAGGCTTGGGGAAGCCGAGATCCGGGGATCTGAGAGGTGGGATGAGGAATCTGTTGGTCTTGATTGGGAGTTTGAGTTGTGGTTCAACTGGAGATCTGGTGGAGAGAGGAGAGAGAGAGAGAGAGAGGGGTAAAGAATCGGAGGAGTTCAGAGAGCAGCAGTAGGGAGGGAATAGAGACTGGCCTCGTTTATGGAGTTGTGAGGAAAGTGGGTGGGTCCAGAGATCACTTCTCTGCAGAAAAGCCGTATGGCTCTTTCCATTCTGTTGAGTCCCCTGCCTTCGCCGTTGGGTCCTCCGGCGAAAATCCTATGAAGCCTGAAGGCCAGAAGAGATGAGGCGGTGGAAAGGGTATCGCACATCCTACAGACACGCCTTGAGACTGGAAGGTACAGATTGAAGGGCCACAACAGTGGGGAGAACTTAAACCAGTGTAAGAATGACGCTTTCACCACCGCTACCAACAGATGAATTCCCATCTCTCTCTCCTTGTCTCTGTCTCTTCGATTCTTCTGATCTGGTCTTTTACCTGAAAATTTTTGTGATATGAGATGCTGAGATATTTTATAGGGTAAAGGTTACTGAGAAGTAATTAGACCAAAATAAAGTTTTAGGGCTTGTGGGGTTCAGTCTGGTAGCAATGGAGCAGAGATGATGAAAGTCATTCAATGAAAAGGAGTGGAGAGAGACAGAGAGAAAAGGCACTCTTCCTAACATTAATTGCTTACCCATTTTCTCTGTGCCGCAGCGCAGGCTGCGCCAGACACATGGAGGTGGGAGCAGAGATGATGAAAATCATGAAAGTCCGTCAATGAAAAGGAGTGGAGAGAGAGAGAGAGAGAGAGAGAGAGAGAGCGAGAGAGGTGCTTACCCATTTTCTCCCCTGTAAAATGTCATTAATGCCATTGGAGTCCTATGAACATGATGGATAAAATTAATACCCAAAAAAAGGAATAGTGGAATACATTGAATTCAATCCACTCGTTTGTTTTCTCTTCTTCTTCTTCTTCTTTATTTTCAAGTTCTTCCACGTCGTCCACACTACCAGAAAAGAATACAACACCCTCCCCCAGTTTGAGCCTCCGATATATCTCCGTCCCCTAGTCATTATTATCGGGGTTTTTTTACAAATGCCCCCCCCCTTGAAAATGCCCATTTATCCAAATGCATCCTTACAATTTTTCTAATTGCAAATTATTCCCTTCTTTCAAAACAGTGTAGCATTTTGGTCCAATCCGTTAGTTTTGGAGGTTCGATGTTAGTTTCAGATAATCGAATGACCAAAATGCCCATGTGACAAAAATCTATCAAAATTAAAGAGTAAAGTGATCAAATTGCCCTCATCTTCCCCAAATGGTTTAGGATTTGAAACTGAAAATGAAACCCTAAAACATTTGGGGAAGATGAACCCTAAAATCAATGAATCTATCCTGGCTCTTGCACTCAAATCAATTTTGGGAATAGATTGATAGAGGAGATTACAGTTGAAGGGCTTCAATCGTTGGAGGAAAAGCTTACCAATCCATGCCCGAGTCAAATGGATTGACTCAGTGTCTTCTGTAGGGCTGACTCACAGGCTGTACCTTTGCCTCAATTCGCCAACCCTGTGTATGAGCGTAGGGGCTTTCTCTGAATTGTTGGGGTAGGGTACAATGGTATACTAGCATTTCCTATGTCTATATGTTTTCTTAAAAAATGAAATGACCTTGTTGCCCTCTCATGCACAATACCATTTTGACGCATCTTGTTACTGTGCTCTTTTATGCCACTAGCTTAGAGAACCATCTCCCTTCTAAAATATGGGAAATGGTTCTATGTCCGCTCCGCTGGCACTCCTGGTGTCTATCTCTCTCTTCCCTCAAACTAAAGGCAGAGATGTCCCAGATGAGATCGTCGATGTAGGCGGTAGGCCATGCTTTCAAATAAAGTTCTTTCTTCCATAAAAAATAAAAATAAAAATTTATAAAACCCAATTTTTGTGTACAATCTTATATTGTATACATACAAGGTCATACCTTTCAACCGTTGGATTGAGATGAGAGTAGAAGTGTAATAACACATTTATTTAACTGAAGAATTTTATTTGCACCGAAAAGATTGGTTGGCAAGACTTGTTTTTTTGGTGGAAAGTTGGGATCAGGATCGTCTCCAGGGAGCAGGGAATTGCTAGGGCACTGCTAGCCGTTGAATTGTGTTGCACACATCCCTAGACATGCACTGAAATATGTGCGGCACAGCTCAACCGCTAGATGCCTCCTGGCAGCACCCTGGGCGCACGCCTCCCTGGAGACGAGCTCAACTCGAAAAGTTGGCAATACTTAATGGTGCATCAAATTTAAACCCTAAAAATATATTTAAATAAGACTAGCTAACTCATTCTTCATTTTGGAATAATATCGAATTACTTTTTTTCTTATCTCTATTTTCAATTTATCTAAAATTTCTTTTTGGTAACTTGAATCTTCTTTGGAATTACATGATGACGAAACTCTACATTAAGTGGAGGCTGTGACTCAGCTAGAAGCTCATCCACATTTTCTACAATTTTGAGTTAACCTAAAAAATGAAAAAGGGAAAGTAGTCTCTTCTCGTTAAATATGTGGCCCCCTGCATAATGCATCGTGCTCCATCAAAATGCATTCTTTCACTGTGGGCTATTGATTTGGCGTAGCAGTGTCACTTTGGGATTGAAATCGAAAATTGAAACTGAAACTGACCGTTTAAAATGGGGTCAAATTGAATCGAAGACGAATCAATTCGGTTTTAGTTTTTAAAAAAATGAATTCTTTTTACAGTTTGATTCGGATTCAGTTTCAAAGGTTAAACATTCGGTTAGAATCAAATCGAACCAAACCAAATTCGATAAAATGATCAACATGCCATGGCGATTGACAAGTGATGACATGCACCATGATGTCATTTTTTCCCACCTCAACCCAGAGAGTGGTGTTATTGCAAGTGAGCTTGTAACTAGCAATGGCGCCATGTATAGAATGATAGAAGTGGGTGATGGTGCATCATGTTTTCATATGCACTCACGCGCACCATAATGTCTCACCTTAAATTAATAAAGAAAAGGGAGAAAGTTTTCTGTTTGGGAGTGTGGTCTATGTTAGAACTCTCATGAGTCTATCCCTCTCCTCCTCATCTGAAAAGACATCTCTATCCCCTTGTTTTCAGGAGGAGAGAGATAGACACATGGGAGTATTGGCGTAGGCTACACTCCCAGACAGAAATCTTCTTCCCTAAAAAAAACATCCATTTCCTTTCTCAGTCTCTATCTCTTTGAAGATAAAATTTATTTATTAATACTTTTGGCGTGCAAGAAGTGACTTAACATTCAACGTCAAGGAGTAATCACTACTAGAGGTTATATCTGTAGTAGTAGAAAAGCCTTCAATGAGTTTTCAGCTTATGGTTCTTCACATGTGAATCATGGTACAACATTATCGCCATTGACAACTCGAGTAATATGATCTTTCATATGGAGTCCATTATACGGTGATAAGGTGGTTTTGAGTGGGACCAAAAATCAAATTAGATGTCAACCCCCTTATTGATGAGTCAAATTTTAATTCAAATACTTTTCCTATATTACAAAATTAACATCAGCTACTTTGAAACTATACTGATACGAGTCATTCTCTTCCTATTAAGGGAAAAGATTGTCGTCACCAATTAAGGAAAACAAATTTCTTTATTCACCATAGTGTGACTCTATGATTGGACTCTTGGGTAAGTGAGTTTCATCGTTAATTCTCAATTTTTGTTCTACGGAATCAAAAACACCCTTCTTTATTTTAATTCAAAGGTCATATGTAATGGCCTAAGTGTAGGTACAATGGATCTTGGGGAGCATCTGGAATTACACCTTGGGGGGGGGGGGGGATGTAGACTAGACTGCTATAGTACCCTCTGTTAGTATCTTTTCACGTCACAAGAGGGTGGACTGGGAAAAGGGGAGTCACCATCT
The DNA here is from genome assembly GCF_018873765.1 of Telopea speciosissima. Lineage (NCBI taxonomy): Eukaryota > Viridiplantae > Streptophyta > Magnoliopsida > Proteales > Proteaceae > Telopea > Telopea speciosissima. Next base: position 20,258,330 of record NC_057919.1, on the reverse strand, counting down.
AAATTAGGATCTAGGACTCGCAAATGGTGTTCCTGCTTGGAGGGATGAATGCAAAATTAACTCCAAACTTAATGGCAAGTCTGTCCTAAATCATGGCGACAATTTTTTCTCACCTAAACCTAGAGAGTTGTTGTTGCATACAAGCCTGTGACTAGCAATGGCGCCATAGAATGATAGAAGTGGGTGGCGGTGCACCATGTTTTCATACAGCGGCATACACATCATATTATCTCATCTTAAACTAATAAAGAAAACATTCATTCCCTTTCTCACGCCTTCCGTGTATTTTTCTCATACCTTTGTCGCCTTCCCTACCTCACCAAGCATCCTCTCCTTGTGCTCTCAACCTGAGATTAAGGTGGGCTCTATGTTTTCCTTGAAAGAGCTTCCCTTGTTACAATATCTTTCCGCTTGAAGGGACAAGTCCATCATCGATAACTATCACAGTGTTAAAATCTTTGATCCATGTCGGATGGTACTGTACTTCAATAAGGAGAGAATTTTTCTTTCCAATAGTGGAATTAAGCTGCTTTGATCTTCATCAATTTATTGTTATTTTGTTTCCTCTATGAAAAAAAAAAAGCGATTAATTTATTGTTATTTTTCTATTATTCATGAATGTTAAAATATGACCTAAATTGAATATGAATCGAATAAGGAATCAGATACGAAATGAAACTTAAACTGAATATGAACCGAGTCGATTCAATTATAATTTTAAAAATGTGTTCCTATTTCGATTTGGTTCGATTTTGGTTTATGAATTTTGAATCTTAAACCAAATCGAATAATCGAAACTAAACCAACACACACCCTTAGTTTGGCGTGCAAGATACCAATATAAGTGGGCAGCTTGTAGATCCCTTGCCCAAGAAAAATTGTAAAGCTGTGTAAGTTTTATGGGAAGAGGTGGCATGGGATTCCAATGGTATGAGAGTATAGTTTCTCACCAAAAGGCATCATGTGAAAATAATTCGTATCATGGTTCGTAATCTCGGGATCATTAGTTTTCTGTTTACGATTATTATTTATTCATAATTGTTGTTTAGTCTAATTATTATGTGTTTACTAACTTGGTTTTATAGCATTTGCATGGAGGTGTGTCTCTTCCCCTATCTCCATCAATTTCCAATTCTTTTAGCAATTATGTTCTTGGTTTTAATCTTTAATAATATTTGTAGATCGTGATGCAACGCATGTTTATTATTTAATAAAAATACTAAATAAATAAGAAGTCCAGTTTTGACCGGGTGAATAGTGTCATAAAAATTGGATCTCTCTAATCTCCATGACTCTTAAAAGATTTCGAGGTGACATTTTTATGCGTAGACGTCCGAAATATGAATCAGATGAGATAGAGATATAAAATTGGGGTACGTTTTCCTTCGTCATGGGAGAAAGGAAAAGTACACCCATCTTGGTTCATTATAACTCTCTCCCTATTGTGGGAAATCGATAATACCCCCATTGTTCTCCTATAGTCATCATAAACCAATGACTTCCTCTCTTATCACAGATGAAGGGAAACTCGGTCCTATAAAAATCGGCCACATGGTTTAAGGGTGGTTAGTAGTGGGGATCCTCGAATTAGTTCTCTATAGATGGACGGTTGGGTGTTAGGGTTTTAAAAATTGGATGGTCAATTCAGATGGGAATGGATCGAGGCTTTTATTCCAATTCTGCCTTATCTGACTCAGACTGATTCTGTATGAAAATAACCATAGATGTCTGAAATAAACTGCCTTCAATGCCAATCCGGACCAATTCAAATTGATTCTGATCCAATCTGATCAGTTCTCGTTTGCAGCATAAAAGTATAGATCGGACCTTGTGAACATTGCGAGCATGATTTTAGGTATTGGTATCAGATTGGCCAATCCATATTGGTATCGGCCAACACTAATACCTAGCCGATACTGGACCGATGAACAGTACGAACATAGAGATATAATTGTCGAGTATCAATATTTTTTAAGGTAAAACTATCCGATACAATCAATACCGATCCCATATCCGATCCAATACCAATCCCGATACCAATCCAGCCGATGCCCGATATCAATACCTAAAATCATGATCGTGAGATCCCCTTTCCTCATTATTAGGGGAAAAATTCCTCCATCTATTTTTACAAAGAAAATAGAAATCTCATCAGTTTAACTCCCAAAAAGAAAACGAATCTGAGTTTAACAATCAGGACTCAGGAGTCCTTAATAATAAAGATTGAAAATAATAAACCAAGATATGTTTGTTCTTCATTATCCACTAAAAAAGAAAATTCATCCAAACCCAAACTCGACCCGAGAAACCCGAACCTGGTTGTGGGCTTAAAAAGTTTCGCTTGGTTTGGGCTGAAGCTGGTCTCACGAAAAATAGTGGTTGGATTGGTCTTGGATTGGGCCAGCTCTACTGCTCCAGAATCCAGATTGAAGTCTAGAGATCAACCTTCTCTCATAACAATTTCATACCTGTACGGCGTTGAATATGCCTAAGTATAGACTCCCCTCCTGAAGCATTATAGACTACCACACTCACGGTTAATAATATGAGGGTACAGAGAGAAGGGATGTGGATGTAAAAAATAAAATGGTGTAAAAGAGTTTCACTCAGCATAAATGAAAAAGATTACAGATTTATATTTCTTCCAACAAAATCAATATTGTGCTTATTATACACAATAAACACAAGCAGGTATTGAAGACTACAAAATAAAAATAATAAAAAAAAAGAACTATCATAAAGCACCTTTGATGGACAAGGCTACAAAACATTACAAGAATTTTTCCCCTCTAATTGTTACAAAATATATATATATAGTAAGGAAAAAACACCAAACAATTGAAAATTCTACACTATTGTGCCAGATCTCCTCCTGCGAATGTAGTGCCCATACTATCTCTGCTTTTCCATCCAACACTTCTGGCGTTCTGCTTTGACTATTTTGGTCAACCCACTGGAAACATCTACACTTTCCAAGATGCTCCTGGTGGAGTGAACATTTGCTTGAATCCTGACAAGAAAGCAAACTTTCGTAACTCTAGATTAGCTAACCTCTCAGCCAAAAAACCGCAAAAACATGGTTCTCCCATCACCATTTTAAGGCATTCCTACATCCAAAAAGAAACATAACAAGGTTGCTATATGTTCAGAAACTGATCAATAAGCTGAAAAACATGTAACCAGATTGTTACAGGTGAGCTACAACAAATTTGATGCAATTATGGCAGTTAGGAGATAGAATCAAGCCATGGGTATCAAGTAAAAGTTGGTAACTCCATATCGATATTGTGCTTTCTCAAATATAAACTGATTTTGGTAAGCGTGTCCCTTCTGATATAAAACAATTACTTCGCATTGTGACTGTTGCCGAAGATGATGAGTGCTGTCCTAAAGTTTGAGATAAAAAGAATGTCCCAAGGCTAAAGCCATCTTGGTTTTTGATTGTGTTAGTCTTATAGGCCTTGAAAATCTGCCCATCTATGAGGTCACAGATCCATAAGAAAACAAGCCATAGAGAAGTCTAAGATTCATGATGGTTACCTCCATTATATTCCTGCATTCCCTCCATGCCATTGGAGTCGTGTTGTGGTCAAAGCTGAGTTATGAGGAAAGAAAAGCTGGTATATAAGATTTCACATCATATCCTACAAAACCTGCTGACGAGGTTTTGATCTCACAATTGTCTCGTCGCTGTGCCTGATCCATTCTGAGAGCCTCCATGGCTTCTGCCACTTCCACTTGAACTGTAACAGCCACTGATGATGACTCCTCTTCCACCTCCAGAGCTTTCCAGATTGTCCAACAACTGCCAGCTTCTTCATCGATAGATGTCCAATTGGTACCATCTGAAATTGCACCAAACCCAACTTCTAAACCAAATAACAATGCATATCCCAGTTCCCAACCCAAGAAACAGCACGAACTAACAAACTAACCTTCCGTGATTGGTCTAGGAATGCTGCGGAGTCCCTGACTGAACTATTAGCAATGCCTGCGGTATATTTGAGTTGCTTCGGTGCAGGTACTGACATTGGAGACAAGGGACCACTTATGTCATCAGCAAAATGTTTCAATGTACCATGTGAGTTCACCTGTACATTGCCAATCTCACATGTTAAACAAATAATGAATACCTTCAGATAAATCCTTTACACAATCAAGTTGCAGACTTCAGTAACAGAAAATACGATGGTCCCACGATACTTGCATTCATACCCTTTTACGGTTCTAAGATTACGCATTAAAATGGAAGCCAAATGTTTGGAATACTTCAGCTTTGTTATTATGCTATATATTCGGGTTTGTTTGTTAACACCCAAGTAACTTCTTTTCTTGTTGTCAGAACCATTTTGATAAAAGGTGGAGCATGTGTGTGTGTGGTTTTTTTTTTTTTTTTGAAGGGAGGTGGGGATGGGGGTATTCTTGTTACATTTGTTGTTCTAACTTGCTAATTTTTTAAAGATTTACACAGTTTTTATTTAATCTAAATAATTATGACTTTTCCATTTGCCGCAAAGACAATAGGCCCTTAAAAATATAGCAATTCATGTTTAAATTCTCTATAGATGCCAGTTTAAGTAGATGGTTTCCAATCTTCATGCTACATCCATTGAGTATTTAACTTTCTTGTCATAAACTGAATATAAAACAAAATATAATTATTTATGCCTACTACAGAAAGAGGGAGTATTCACTCCATCAGTTTGGTAGGATGCTCATTTTTTTCTACCAATTTTACTCTCAACATAATTATTTTTCCATTTGCATCTTTTATTATAACAACCCTTCTTTTTAATAAAAAAAAAAACCCTCCCTCTACCCCAATAGTATCTTTTGTTCTTTCTTTTAGTTTCCTATGTCCCCCTCACCGTACTTTTTCTTTTCCCAGCCCACCCCAAAAAAAACTTTCTACCTGATTCTAAACTTTTTCAAGCAGTGCATATCCCCCTAATGCTAAAATGTTCCCTCTCCTTTCCCCAGTGTAGGTAAGGAATTAAATCCCTCCCCCCTCGAAATAGTTGGATTGAAAGTTATCTTTGTTCTGAAATCATTATTGATAGTTTTTACCCCAAAAAAGAAAAATTCAGTATTGATAGTTATAGCTCCATTTCAAGTGGTAGCAACAATTACAGTGACAGTTCATTTATAGTTATATTTGTAGTGAAAGTGGAATAAATAGATAAAATGGGACGTATAGTACAAGAACTAGCACTAGCACGAATGGCAGTGATTTCCCTGGGTCTGTCAGACAATACTTCCTTTATCTTTCTTTTTTTGGACACTTCGCCACGTTGATTCTTTAACTTTGATATTATTTCATTCTTTTGTTTAACCTTTTATTCGTTAGGATTATTTCAGGGGTGAAACAAGCCACATGGGTTTGGAGGGTTGACTGTAGATTGAGGATTAAATAATTGGTAAGTCTCCTTCTCCACTCTCAATGGTGAATATGTTTTAGTTTCTGGTGCAAATATTTTTCTTAAATAAAAAAGAAAAAAAAAAGGAAAAGAAAAAGAGTTGCACAGAGAATCTCACCGAAGCTGACGTAGCCAAGGAAATGGCAACAGCTTGCTCTCTCAGTTTTTGCTGCTTCTCAATTTCTTTTCTCCATGCTTCACTCTGTCGTAATAGACCTACAAGTTCATTTAATTGCTCTTTCATCTCCTTGATTTCAATTTCCTTCTCCCATAATTGGCATCTGTTGACAAATTTTTTTTTAATACAATCAGAATATAAATAGGCAATCACAACTATCACCGCTAATAGAAAAAATACTTGCTTGACCCTACATCTGTGTTCTGCTTGTTAAGGTGACTAAAATTATAGCCAGCCACCCTAAAAACTTTAGCGGTAGGCCTTTTCTTGCTGGGCTAGGCGCTCACGATTCTTGGCTTCGCTGGGGGGGGGGGGGGAAGAAGGGAGCAGATAGCTGCTTCCAGGACCGGAGAAGGTCAAACTCTGGGCGGGCTCGGACATAATATATGTCTTGTTCTCTGCACATGGACAGGGCGAACACATCTAAGCGATGAAGGACTACATGACTGGGTGGACAGTTGACCGAAGTTGACCAGCCCAGGACCGCTACTCCGGGAGCATCAGCTGTTCTTCCTTCTTGAAATAACAGTTTTGTGGGTAGAATCAATAACTATAAAGCTACAAAAGAAAATTATCTTGCTGCAACCATGTATTCTGTACTGGGATCTAGAAACCCATATGTGAAACCAATCAATTTTACCAGAAAAGTACACTATCTTCGAAACTAGTGATTTTTTAGGCACTCAAAAGGAAAATGAACTAAAAGGCATAAGAAACAATTAGCAGGCTACCTCAAATTAAATGAGTTGAAAAGAGTTTACAGAAGGTGGAAGTTAGCATTAGTTAATCTAAAAACTTGTCCCTCTCCAATTATGGTGTTTTTATTGGGTGAGTAGAAGATGAAGATGATATAAAAAAGTTATACCTCTACAGTCATCTATTTCATCACAATATTGAAATACCAATCTACTCTTGCTTTTTCTTATGCTTAAGCCTAGATCTGAAACTTAGAATCTCTGTAAGTTATGAACTCAACAAGTAACATATTTCTTTTGTCACGCCCAAGAAACGACCCAGATTGGTTGAGCCCCAAAGGTTGGGCAACAAACGGGAGAGACGTTAAAGGGGGCCAGGCTCTTTAGTCCCACATCGGTTAGGTGGAAGAGATTGGGCTAGTAGATAACCATAGTTGTCAAGGCGGAATTTGTGGGGCCTAGGCAACTGTCGCCTTAGTGGTATCGAACAAAGTTTGGCCCTTATTCATGCCAAATATCATTTAAGTAAATGATTTACTTAAGATATTATTCATAAATAAGCAAATACCTCCTATTTAAATCCAATAAAAATAGTTAAAAATAAAATGATGAAATGATAAAAGTCAACCCCCAAGTTCAAGAACAAAAACTAGATTTTCGGCGGTAAGTGAAATTTTCAACTTTCTAATGTTGGGGTTTTTCTCAAATCTAAAAATTCCATAAACCTTAATACTGTAAAACATTGCTAAAAACCAAAAGAGCGGTAAAATATTCATTTGTTTTGAAAGCGTGATAGCATTTAAGCACACCAAATAAGGTTTGACCGGAACATAACTCTTTCAATATAAATCAGATTTAAGCAATATTGGATTTGTTGGAAAGCTGGTTTTGTGCTTACCTAATACAAAAAGTCTCAAATAAAAATAAAATCATTTGACCAGTCAAACTTCTTAGAAAATAAGAACATTTCTCTAAATTAAGAACAGTATAATTACTTATAGATAAGATCATAGGTATACCAGGACAATGACCAATTCCAAGAACAATACCAAATGTATGTTTTGATTGTTTCAAACTTCCAATAGCTTGTTTCTTCAGTTTTGTCGTCTTCTAGTTCTATGTTGATTTTTATGACTAGATGTGAGTCATGGGACCTAATGTTGATTTTTGATGACTTTATGTAGCTTAATGTTGATTTTTTATGATATAAAGTATATATTGTAGCATACTAAATAATGTTAGAAAAGAGAGGATATAAAAAATAACACTTGGGCACTTCGGTCGCCTAGGTGGGTGCCTTGTCGCCTAAGCACTTAGGCACCCCTCCACCGCCTTGACAACTATGTCGATAACACCAAGCCTCCCCAACATGTCACAACGCATTTTAAAGCCGCGAGGGGCTTGCCCCAAAACGGACAATTTCGTGGCTGTTGTGGGGCCAGGGCGTTACATATTTATACTCATGTCTTTACTCAAGTCTGCTCTTGGTGTTTAGTACTTCATGACCTTACCCCCCTCTCATATATTACTTCAGTCAACTATGAGATTTCTCCGAGCTCTTTGTCAACAAGGTTTAGTAAATGCAGATTAGTTCTGATTTTCAAGTTGGTTGAAATTTAGAGAATGATATGACAACCATATGAAGCCCTAGAAACAAAAGTGACGAGCAAGTAAATCAATGAGACTACTACGAGATACATTTCAAAAAGCACCTTGCATCTGCTGCAGCATTGAAAATGTATTGAAGTAAGCTCTTTGCATCTGCCATTGACCGCAACTGGTTCCAACGTCCACGGCCGGTAAAGGCACGCTCCCGTTCTTCTGCCTCTGAAAGTTGTGATGCCATTGCCACAAGTGTGTTCGATGAAATGCTCAGCATGCTTTCAAGGGATGCAATCCTTGCCATTCTTGCATTTGGTGACATGGTGGACATTCTGAAAAGAAAGAAGTAGAAGAACAACCACTCAATTGAAGCAGCTCAATATGCTCATACTATAGAGGCTTCATTGTATTTTCTTCATCTCCTTCCATATAAACAGAAGAAACTTATTTGAGAGAGAGAGAGTGCATCTGAAGTCCATATAAAAGATAAACTTGCACATGTACAGACCTAGAATATCCGTTCTTTCCTCCAGGGGGACTAAGCCCCCGTGCAGCACACTCATCCACTTGCTTCAGTACAGCAAGCTCTTCTGCCAGGGTAGCACGTCTGAAGAAGTATATGAGTAACACAATTAAGATACTCAAATCATGCCATGCAAATTATCCAACATCAGAGGTGATTGCACAAAATTAATTTCAGTACATACACTTGGCTTTGCTTCTCATACTCTAAACGGACTTCATGCACATTCACCATGACTTCTAGCTCATGATCAAGCCAACGTTGTAGGGATTTTTCATTGCTCTGGAAAGAAACTATAGTTACTATGGCTCTCAGGACAAATGAGCAGCGCATAAACACAAACTATGAAAAGCAGAGCTGTTGGATGTAGACAAACTACCTGGCCACTTGGCACATGTCCATTTGAGGTAACTGGAAACGAAGCAAATGATTAGGAAATCAGAATAGAAATATGAACAGATTACATTTGAAAGAAAATACTTACTTGAATTGTCACGTGCTGAAGACTTCCGTGCTTCAAGCAACTCTTTTAGCCTCTTGGTGGCCATTGCAGCCTCTTCTGTCTTCCTCTGGAGAACCTATGAAAGCAAGGAGTTTCTTCTCAAGTTTACTTCTAAGGGATTTAATTAAATCATAGCCCTAGTATAGATAAACCAGGGTGGGATCACAACAATTGATTTCGTAAGGAGGCTTAGTTTGAAATTCCATGCTTGGTAATGAACAACAGATAGGAAACACAAGCCAATGTCAAAGATGTTTCCTTGACATTAGGAAGAAAGGTTTCTTAATTTTAATCAGAGGTCCGAGTGAATGTCAGAGATGTTTCCTCAACTCAAAAATTTAGGAACTGAAATAAGCATTAGCAAATATGCTACTCAGAGTTTGGGAAACAAAATTACAAACAAAATTTGGCTTATGGGAAGCATATAAGCTCCATTAGTCTTAATTGGATGCTCGTGCGTTATACGCCACATATATGGTTGTGTGTGCATTGATGTTTGGAGTGCTGAGGATGGTATTTGTGTAGTGGATGCTCAACTGTGACTATTGTGTTTGACAACAGCTAGTCGCTTGTAGTAATCCCCCCAAAGTAGATGGCTCAAGGAAAATGGAAATAGAATATCAAACAAAGTTCAAAGTTTAGGATTTATTAACTAGATGTGAATAAAATTGCAGAGTTTGTCTCATCAAATTAACAATTATTTTCTTCTTTAATAAGGGAAGAAAATCATGAACGCACATCTATTCCAGGGGCCGGGTTTCATTTCATGTCCTTAGAAATATGTCAGACAGCACTGGGCCCCTCCATTAGGTTGCAACTTTCTTATCAACACTAAATTTTAAGGTCCAGAAGTTCTTTCAGGGTATTCAAAAAATAAATACACACAATACTAACCATTTTTTGGCGCTGATTTAATGCTTGCAGTTTATGCCGCTCATACTCGTTTCTCCTTCCCTCCTTTCGTAACTGTTGAGAAATTGTACCATCAATAATTCAAGATAAGTCATTGATATCTAAAAACAGGGGGTGGGGGGAAAGAAGAAAAAAAATTGACAATGGCAGAAAAATGGTCCTCATAATTTCTTGTCGTGCATACATGATACGTCATTTAACCACCTACAATAAATTTCTAACAATTTAGTCATAAATAAATGGTTCAAAACTTAGCATAGTACCCCAAAATCAACTGAATAAAACTCTAGTGTCTTTTAAAAATAAAGTTGAGAGAACTGGTATTTCCAAGTGTGTACAAAAAATAACTTGTGCAGTTGATTAGGCAACAGCAAGAAAGTAGTATTATATGATCAAATAAGGTAATAGCGTAAACATTTGAAATAATCACTACTGTTAAAAATTACTCTTAAATTTCACTTACAATGACAGCATATGGAAAGAATAAAACCAGATTGCTAAAGCATAGCATCCAGGAGCTTGGCAAACAGAGATTTCAAGCACTAGGCAAAGCTAACCTCACAAAATGGCTCAGTCTTCAGGCACCTACTCAACTACATATATGTGTAGCTGCAATTAAACTGACAGGGAAATAGTGGGAGCATAAAGCATAAATGTCATTCAAAAAAGAAAAAAGGGGGTGGTACAGGAACCAGATCTTTTTCCTATAAGATACTCTTCCCAATGGCCCCCCACCCCATGCCATAGCAAGAAAATTTACAGGACATGCTTTTTATCAGAGAGGAGAACCATGGACTGTATAATAAAGGAATGCACTAAGTCAAACTGTCAAAGTACCTGCAACAGTTCCTTCTCACGAGAGGCCTTCCACTGTCGAAATTGTTCTGCCTCTTGCTTTATCTTATGCTGCAGTTGAACCTACAATTTCAGCAACAATAACAATGTCAGAAACAAATGGTAGCATATACTCTAAAATCAAATGACAGATCACAATTTGAAAGGAAGGTGACTAAAGTCCAGAATCAGATCACACCTTCTGTGCCTTAATAAACTGAATTTCATCTTGCAATCGCTTTGCTGCTTCATCACTTCTTTGCTTTTGCTTTAAAAGCTGAACCTGACTTTCTTGCTTCTTTTTAAGATCCAGAATCTGAAGTAGTGAAATATGTAAAATTGTTAAAACATTATAAAAATTGGGAACAGGCGGGGCACACTGCCAGTGTACTGTAAGCTAGTGCCCACTGTGTCTATCTCTTTCTTCCCCCTTTTGAAATGAACTCCCTGCCACTTCTGTATGATACCCCATCCCATGCCCACATTGGTGCCACCCGCTAGCTTACCGCACATGGGCGGTGTTTCTATCCCTCTCCCATAAAAATTTTAACAGGATGCCATGACATTGTCAACATCTAAGAGAATCCATCTTGTGACCTGTGTCTCAAGTGCCTTCAATTTTTGGGTGTGAACATCTTGCAGTTTCTGTGTTTGCCCATCTGAAGTAGCAGCGAGGCTTTCAACTTCGGCCAACAAATGGTCCCTTTCTTGCTGTAGTTTTATGACAAGTATACAAGTCAAATTCAGAGTCCAAAATGGAAGTCATGAAAAGCAATAAAAAAGAGTGAAAGTGTTTAACTTGACCTGCACAGCTCTTTTCTCATCCTCAAGTTCCATTATTTTCTTCCCAAAATGCTGTTTTAGTGTTGCAGTGTCAACTCCACCAAACATCTTCATCTCTGACTGCAGAGATTTAAAATCATAAGTTAGAAAATACCAACAGATCTTAACAGAAGAAATATATATATATATATATATACATCTTCAGTTTTAATTCCTATCAAGTACCCCCAACAAAACAAAAAAAAAAAAAAGGTGTAGACTGTACATGGATGAAATAATTAAATTGCAGCAGCAGGACAGGACAAATGACAGAAAAATCTCTTCACACTTATTATGGACATGAGTGATAGACATGTGCCAATAGACTGCAAATGGTACACTTTGAAACTGCAGGCCAGGATCCCTATTTATGGCTCAACAATATTAATTCAAGGATTCTCCTTTTACAGTTTTTTCCACCCATGATTCTGCAGCCCCTGATAAATATTTTACTAGAAGACTGTCATTTCCAACAGTCTGTTGCACTTAATCAGAAAGAGATTAGAGATTTCTTTCAAAGTAATCAAGCTGAGTTATTTATTTTTGACAGGGGGTGGGGGGTGGTAAATCGAGATATGAGTTTCCAAAAGATAAACTTCTCATTATTCCCCATTGGCATTAGGGCTGGAACAGAGTCAGGTTGGGCCAGGCTTTTTAAAACTAGCTGGGCCAAGGCCCGACTCGACCCTGACTCAGGGCCTGGAAAATCCAACCCTAACCAGCCCTTGGGGTCGGGCCGGGCTGAGCCTGATTGGCCCTGATCATGGAGTGGGAGAAGGGAGAGATGCATGGACTGGACTGACTTGGGCCGAGTCAGGGAGAAAATTATCAATTTTACATAAAATAACACTAAAATAAAATATATTATCACTTATTATCTTCATATATAATTATATAACAAAATATGTGTGACATTTGAAGTTTATAATAGATATATATATATATATATATATATAGTATATCAATATATATTTTATAATATAACTTAAAACAGGGTCATGCTGGGCCCGGCCGGGCTCAGCCCGAGGCCTCAACCCTGGCCCAACCCTACCCGACCCTGACCCAGAGCCAGAAATTCCAGCCCTGACCCACCCTCAGGGCCAGGTATCTCAGCCCAGGCCCTGTTCAGGCTCAGGGTGGGCCAGGGCGGTTCGGGCTGACAGGGCAAAACTTGCATATTCTGGAAGGTTATGCATAAAGCATACTCAAGAATTATGTTAAGAAACAGACCAAATTGTGATTTTTTTTTTCACAAAATGAGGTTCATCAGTTTGAATCTGGAGATATTGATGTATTTTTTCCTGAAAATCTAAAGGAACAAAGCCTGAAAAAAGCATGCCTCTTTCTGCTCCAAACGTTTATTTAACTCGTTCAACTCCTTGTCCATGGTATTTTGCAGAAGTGTATGTTCCCATTCTTTTGCAACTTCTTCATCAATTTCCTTGGAATTATCACCTGCTGAGATTGGCAGTTGTACCGTCAATATGAAGGCATAAACAGACAAACCAAGAATCCTATTTGAATAAGCTTCAAATTGGAAACAGCAACAGTAAACAACTACCAATTTCGATCAAAAAAGAAAACTAGAGAAAGTCGGTTATCCTATGCATTTCATAAGAGCAAAATTATATGAGATAGATGGACTCTATCAAATCCTCAACCAAGAAAAGAAGGTTACCTGATATCACTTCACCCATTTGATAATCAGAGGACTCCATATTCTGCAAACCCCTCTTTAGCCCTTCACATTTCAATGAAAATGTTTCTGCATCCTGGTTATATAAAGACTAAATCAGGATTCACATATCGACTTGTTTGATACAATTAAGTCCACTCTGACTGGAAAATAATCAAGAGACAAATACTTGGTCAAAGTATTAACGAACCAAGAAAAAGACAAAAGGAACAAAAAAAAAAAGGAAACCTTCTATTGGAAAAAGAAGATGATAATGATTATGGCCAAAAAAGAATGGGGGATGGGGTTGGGGAGGCAAAAGAGTATTCATCAACATACTTGAGCATCTGCTTCACATTGCTCTACAATACCACATCTACTGCGGTATTCATGAAGCTCCCTAGAAAGATCCTCATTAGCACTCTCAAGCCAAGCAATCCTTTCTTTGAGAACCTAGACAAGGAAAATATTAACAACTTGATATATCCTCCCATGATGAGTGCGAAAGAAAGAGAAACCGGGGGGAGGGGGTGAGATGATGAACAGTTAAATCGAATCAGATAAAATAGAGTTTCAAAGAACTTATATACCTGAACTTCATCAGACGAAGCTCCTCCCCCACGTGCACAGAGTAGCTCAGCCTGCAAGTATTCCAGTCGTTGTCTCATCCTTTGCATTTCACCAGAAACTGGATCTCTGTTAACCTGTACCATGTACCAACAAAGTAGGAAATAACCCAAGGACATTCAAATGTCGGTTTTTAAAAACATATGTAAAGAATCTTCATCCCAGTTACAGCATATAAAGTAAGATTGTATGCTAACGAATAGTGAAGTGAGAAACTTACAATAGGCTTATTCTGAATATTGCGAGCACGATTAGCATATTTGAGAGTGTTAAGAGTTTCCTCGGCATTAATGTCAGCAGGACTGATACAGGCTGAAAGAAAGCAGATTTTCTGAAGGTTTAAGGAAAGCATAGAATTCAACTTTAATCACAAAATAGATCATACAATAGACCAATATCTTCAAGCATCAGGAACCATTGTCTTTCCACACACATACAGACTGAAACAACTTTCTATACAAAAGGGTAACATACAAAAGCAAATAATAACAGAAAGATACATCAGAATGCAAAAAAACAAGCACACAGACAGGTCTACTTTTAGCCTTAGAGATTATAAAACATGTCCTCAAAGCATATTCAATCTGTTGGTTTTTTTTTTTTTTTTTTTTTTTTTTTTTTGGGGGGGGGGGGGAGAGATACATTTGTTCTTACTACAATTAACAGTCACTAAAAGAAAATATGGTAAAGATAACCCCTTTATTATAATAAGAATCACTTTTTCCAGAATCTAGATGAAGACAAATGGAGAAGGGGATGTTCCATGTCTAAAAACCTCTAAAATAAAGCAACAAGAGATTGTACAGAAACAAGTCTAGGTGTATCAACGAATTTTAGCATTGCAACTGGAAAAAGGACTAAGAGGAGAACTCTTTTTAACTCTTTTAGGACTGAGAACCATGCATACAAATATGGAACAAGGAATCAAGGATAACCAGATACAAATATCAATGTGGACAATGATATGGGAAAAAGGATTCCGTCAAATATGCGGCAACATATTTTCATTTCTAGTGTTCTAGGCTATGTTACTTGTTTTAGTAATCATATATTGCCAGCTGGAAGAGAGTCACATGAAAAGAGGTTATGAAATTACTGATCAAATAGGGTTCAGCAATTTCATAACAATAAAAAACTAGTTCTCTTTTACGTATGCTAGTCGTACACAGTGTTAGTATCTCATGCCATCATTTCAAAATGGGTACTGTTCAAACATGTAGGCATCATCAATGTGAAGACACTGGTCCGACAGAATTTAGTAGAAGTTATACTCTATTCAACATAATATAATTGACAATAGAAGGTCTCATCCTCCATTGTTGTCCAGTGAACATGCTGAGATTTCCCATCCTTGAATTAGCTTAAAAAGAGTCCTTCAAATTTTCCATGGGTAGAGGAACTGACTATGCAGTTGTTGCTTTCCAGTCATTTATATTTTTTCTTTTGTTCAAGGTACAGGTCTAAATAGGCGCTACTATGAAACAGAAACAACTCCGCAATACTGGCAAAGCCCCTCACTTTTTCACAATGCATAGAGGTTGCACAGAGTAGAAGAACTGAGAACCACACACATCTTCTACCTCGAGAGATATGCTTTCTCTGAAAATCTAAATCACATTGAAAACAGCTTTGACGATGCATCTGAAAACAATTTATTACCACATTGCTATCCCAATCATGCTTCCAACCAACATAAAGACAATATAGGTTTCCTATAAATATCTTTAGGTTCCTCAGAAAACAAAAAAGCCATTTTCTAGATATGGAAGGAGATCATTTACCCCCTCCCCCCAACCAAAAAAAAAGGAAAAAAACTGTCAATGGCTTCAACAGCTTCTTGGGGAAGACACCACATGACCGTATCTGATATATTACAGTTGGTACACCCATTAGTAACTAAAGTGATCAAGGACAAGTGCCATAATACCTATCATAACAGTTCTGCTGTTACCACCAAGTGAATCCTGCCATAGACAAATATGTGAACTTAGAATTATAATTCCAAATAAAAGAAATCACTAAAGGGGCAAACCCCACACCCCCTCCCCAATAAAAGAGGGGGGAGGGGGTGCTAACTGTAGAATACAACAACAACAACAAACTCAGCTTTATCCCAACTTAATGGGGTCGGCTACCTGGATCCATACAAAACAAAGTAGGAAAAACTGAGGTCTAAATAAAAAAGGGTAACAAAGAGGGGGAAAAAGAGGGATGGGAAACGAGGTGAGAAATGAGAAATGGAAAATGACAAAAATGATGCCAAAATTGATAAAAAGAGAGACGCTGCAAGTGATACACAGGAAAGACTTCCACGACAAGCAAATGAACTCTCATCCCCTATTAACTCTTCGCAACTAGATGGAAAAAAAAAAATTAAAAAAAAATGTCCTTCACCCTCAGAATCACTCTTTGCATTATAGAAGGATTATTTACATGATTATGTATGTAGTAATGTTGTGAGAACAACTATTTAAACCTTAAAATCAGGTCAAACCTGCAAAAGCCGAGTAAGTTTACTGTCCCGATAAGGTACATGCATGCCTTCTTTCCTCTTTTTCTCATCTCCAAGGGCACTTATGACATTACCAAGTGCAAGAAGCCCCTTATTAATGTGAACTCCTGTTTAACAGGAAGAAGAAAGAACATGAGATTACTTTGACGCCTAAAGGTAATATGTTATAATGTTATATAAACATGCAGTCTACCTACCTTCCTTAAAACGAAGTCCATCAGAACCTGTCCTCTTAGCACGCTCTGATCCAGCAAGATCTACCAAATGGAGCTTTGCACATAGATATTCTTCACTCATATCTTCATTTTGGCAGTTATTGCTGTGGAAAACTGGATTTTCTTTACGCATCTGCTCCAATGTGATTGTGAAGATGGCATGCGAACGGCTTTTATAAAGATGGGAAACATAAAACAAAAATTTTCATCTGAGTCAGAGTAGCTGCTGAAGACTAAATACTTATAAACATTTTTTAATCAGAAAAGAGTAACGGTTTAGCTATGAAATGATTAGGCCCATCCCATTTATTCTCAACTTTGTAATCAAGAACCCAAACAGAGTGGGGGGGGGATTTCATTTTGCAGGAATTGCATGATATAAGTGCAGAAATGGTTTTCCATATCCAGAGTAGGAAAATGAGATACCCTGCTTCATGGACCCAATGGACAAAGAATAAAGAACTAGCAACAGCAGATTTACCATAATTTGATTAAATAAAACTATTTGCTCATTAATTTAACTAAACCTTGCTTTGTCTGAGGTGATCCAAGATAATTTAACTTTCCACTAGAATTTATACATAATAATAAGTGTCTCCTAATTCCTAATAACAATGCCCTGTTTCACCAATGAGTTATTTCCCAAAGAGAGGCCCATCCATGACCTTTCTCCTATGAAAGTGCCCTTCCAGTCCGGTATTTCTACCATGAAATTTTCCCTTGTTTTTTCTGATCCAAAATACAAGGTGTCTCACTCATTATAATATATGCAATTGATAGTAAAGAGAATGGATCTGTCAATTAGTTAGATATATTTTCGCTAATATAATTGATTCCATTGACCATAAAGAAAATAAAACTATGGGAACTAGATAAAATAGTTCACTGGGTTCGAGTCTGGAAACAGCCTCTTTGTGAAAACAGAGTAAAAGCTGCGTACATAATGACCATTCCCAGACCCTGCAGTGGCGAGAGCCTCGTGCACTGGGTACGCCCTTTTTTTTTACTAGATAAAATAGTTCAAAATTCAGGAACACCTTAATCCAAGCCTTATCCCAACTACCTGAGTTTGGCTACTCAAATCCAGTTCTTCTGTTTGATTTCTAAGGAAATATCTTAAACTCCTCTCTCTCCATTGATGCCTCATCAATGGACCCTATATACCCTATCTCTGTCAAGCTTATTTGATAAAAGTTCTCTAGGTAAACCAGGTCAACCTGGAAACAGAGTGTTTAGAGACCATTATCGAAATGTTTTTGGATAATTACCATGAAAGAATGTTAGCTTAGCCATCTTTTGGCCCTACGAAGGTAGCAGATTTGACTATGACAGAGGAAAAGATACTTATTCTTGGTATTGAACCTGTGCAGCTCCCTAGAATGAACTTAGCTGTAATGGAAGGTGAACATTTGGTGGCTGTAATTACTTGGATAACCTCTTTGGATTTTGGGCAGTGGAAGTTTCCCCACTTTCAGAATGAGAGATCTTTATGGTCTTCTAGGAATTTCTTTTCAATGCTTGATCTAGCAACCCATTGGTGAGACTTGGCTAAGGAAGGGATTGTGAACAAGTCTTTGTACTGTTGTCCCCATTATGCCCTGTAAACAGGATTGCGTTTATTTAGTATGGACAGTATTTATTCTTCTGCTTGGTGAATTTATTAATAAAAAAAGGGTGTACCCAGTACACGAGGCTCTCACTACTATAGGGTCTGGGGAGGGTCATAATGTATGCAGCCTTACCCCTGCTTTCGCAAAGAGGCTGTTTCCAGACTCGAACCCGTGACCACTTGGTCACAATGGAGCAACCTGACCGTTGCACCAAGGCCATCCCACTAACAGTGTTGTCAATGTCCTAATTTATTCATCTTTTCCAAAAAATTCTCTCATAAAAAAAAATAATGCAGTGAGGTTGAAGCCCTAAAAATATTACTAAGACGAGGGATTTTGATGTGTTGGTGCATGACTCAAAGGAAAGTGGAATCTTTAGTGTAGGAATCAGATACAGCAGATATTAAAGTAGAAAATAAGGGATGGTAACCAATACATATTAAGAAGATACATGAGCAAGACGGGAACCAATACGGTATCTTACATTTGGAGTTCATGAATGAAAACATAGAAGAAGCTTAAGCTTCACAAATTCCCAAATTAAGAAAAATAACATGGTCAGACAATTTTTACTCTGTTATGAGAGGAAACATTTATAAAAATAACTTACAATTTAAAAAAAAAAAAAAAGAAAAAAAAAAGTAGGGTATTAACCTGGACTGGTTGTTCATGTTTGTACTCCCCGTTGCCCTGCTCAATGATCCTTGTTCCAAGCACGCAGCCATTTCTTTTAGTGAACTAACTGCAACTTCAGTTGATCCAGCTAGTGTTATAACTCCATTTGATGTTTCACGAATTTGTATTGGTGGTTTCCCTGGGACTGTTACTTTTGCAGCATGTCCATTAGCTGTATCTGATTTTCCAGCAGAGGTCGTATCCAACAAGTCTCGTACTTCTTCTTTTAGAATCTTCACATCCAAACCCTCTGGTTACATATTGGTATAAGGAAAAGCACGGTATATAATCATAGAATAGACTTTCTAAGAAGTGCTGGGACACAATTGCACAATTTAGTGAATAGAAATGTTTAATCGAGTGGGTTTGATAGGAAAGAAGAAATTGGTAAATTGGCACCAAAAATAAATAATGTATATAGACATGGTTTTCATGTACAATAAGAAGGGAGAAAATACAACACAAGAAACCTCGGAAATCAAGGAATCCTGCAACTTTCGAAGTTACAAGGAGAAAAACCTTCCTGATTAAAAGTGACTGAGTTACAGCATCTCACGCTTTTACTTACCCCATGGACAGTGGTGGGCACCAAACAACATACAATAGCATCTGCCTGTCATTAACCTGAATAAGGTGGGGCCAGGCCAGGCCAACATTGGGCCCTTTAATCTGTCAGGTCAACCTTGGGAAAGTCTGGTGTCCAATTGGTTTAGAGTCAAAGTCAACCCTGACTGATCTGGATCCTATCCTTTTTACTTATATCCACTTCAATGTCATTCATTCCTTCTATATTGTGGAGCTTATTTAGGTTTATAGAGCAATGGTACTACATGGTAGCCAACAGTTGCTTCTCTGTTAGCACTATCTTAACAGTACCACAATGCCTTTACAATGTTTCCAAGTTTTCTAAAGACATTCCTTATTCTTGAGCACAAGTTTAATCTATTCTAGAAAAAAAATGCTCAAATGAAGTTTTCTGAAAGACATTCCTTATTCTGGGTTTGATTCTCATGAAAGCATAAATACTTTCAAACAATCTTTCACCCTCCACACACCCTCGAAAAAAGAAAAAAATAATAAAGAAAGGGATAATCGAAGCATAACTAATGAACATCTTTTTCATGTCACTCCTAGACATCGAAGTGTTCCTCTTAAACAATGCTGATTTCTTTGCAAAAAAATGATCTTTGACTGTTCCTCCTAATCATCTTGTGATTTTTCTAGTGGCATTTTCTTGAGCTCATCCTATTTCAATTATGTTCCATGAGCTCCAGCCAATAATATGGTACTCACTACATTATGACTTAAAGAACAACAAAGTATTCACAAAATCAAGTTAGCAGTCGTACTTCCCTTCAAGATCATCATCTTCAGATGGAAAGACATTTCCTAAGGTTGGTACTTGTCAAAGTGCTTCAGTTTTGAGGGGAATATACTCGGTCACCAATACGCTCGATTATTTCTATCTGCTAATCATGTAATACTGCACCCTACTGATTCTCCTCATTCATCTAGCATCACCAACAATGGTTCTTAAAATCTTTCTACATTATAGGCATGTCACCAAGATACTTCAAAACTAAAAGAGTTGATATGTAAGATTTTCAAGTGGATTTCTGATATAGATAAGCACTACAAACAATCCATTCGTAGGTTTAAGAAGATCCAGGCCCATAATTAGGCCCATGGTTCTTCAACTGGGCCTTTTGGTTCAGGCCAGACTAGAGACATGGTCAGGATGTTACTGGTTCACTAAAAATCAAAATCATGGAGGGGGGATTTGCTTAGTATTTTCTATTTGTTAGACCTACTGATTTGGGTATTTAGTAATTCCTACTTAGCAATTACTTATATCTTTCTATTTCCTTCAGTTTCTTATTGTACAGGGCAGACACTAACATGCGTGGGCCTTTTTGTCTCACTTCCTATTTTTGTGTTTGTCTTTCTAGTGCTCCCCTATTTATTGCAAGGGCCTTAGTGCCTACACCCCACAATTTTATGCCTGAAGAAGCTTGACTTTTGTGCCTTAGTTACTGTGAGAAACAGTGAGTGGTGAGATGCCATTGTGCTTAGTGAGATACTAACCAAATACTAAACAAGGCCATAGGTGAGAGGCCTTGCTCATATCCCCCATGATTTTCCCTTCTCTCTCCCTCCTTCTCAAAAACAAACAAAAAAAAAAAAAAACAAAAAAAGAGGGTTTGAGTGCACGAGGCTTCCGCAACTGCAGGGTCTGGGAGGGGCAAATGTATGCAGCCTTACCCCTTGCTTCGCAGAAGAGGTTGTTTCCAAGTTTTGAACCCGTAACTAATAGGTTGCAATAGCACAATTTAACCGTTCCTCCTCTTCCTTTGTTTCTATTTATTTCGACAGCAACATTGGTCTCTGTGAAGCTGTCTGAGACCTCCTGAAGTTGTGCTATTACCTTCTGTTCCAAGGAGTTGAAGACTTGAAGTGCTGTCAAAAGTAAGCTAAGGCTAAGTGAAGACAATTCTACATCTTTCCTGTCCTGTGGCACCCTTCTGTTGATGGTCCATTGCAGCATTTCTCATCCTCCATATAACTACTACTATGTCCGTCAGAATCAAGTAGTGCTTTGAAGGTTTCATCCTCCATTGTAGACCTCCCTTCGACCTTAAACTCAGCCTCATCTAATGGTTGAATCTGCTACTAGTCAGTAAGTTGCTAAATCTGTCATTCAGTATCTAATTTCGGACCTGTGCTATTATCTCCTCATCTGGCCATCAGTTCTCCAAGGGATTTTAAAGTGTTATTCTATCGTTAGTTCCCTGCCATCGACCAAGAGTTGAGTTCCATCTACTGGTTAGCTCATATGTCCTAATCTGCCCATTGAATTTCTGCGATATTTGGAGGGATTGTTCACTATACTAGGGTGTTGTTCGACCCTAGTTTCATGATCATCTGAGTTCTGGTTAGATAGTTATTGTTAGTTCTCTATTCTGGCCTTATTCATTACAACAACCTACGGTTCTACCTTGTGGGTGCTTTCTGTAGTTTTTTATTGCTGAACCTAGAAACCCATCAATTTCATATTGGATACATAAATTTGCCTTGTCCTACCAGATTTTCATGAAAGATTTAACTCCCCTCCTCATTTATGCTGATATCTTTTGTTTACTGCTTTACAGGAAGTAAGCCTGTCCATTATCAACTCAATCTTGATATGTAAGATTTTCAAGTGGATTTCTGATGTAGATAAGCACTACAAACAATCCGAACCAGGCCCATAATTAGGCCCATGGTTCTTCAACTGGGCCTTTGGGTTCAGCCCAGACCAGACATGGTCAAGGTGTTACTGGTTCACTAAAAACCAGAATCAGGGGGGGGGATTTGCTTAGTATTTTATATTTGTTAGACCTAGTCAGTAGTTACTGATTTGGGTATTTAGTAGTTACTACTTAGCAATCACTTATATCTTTCTATTTCCTTCAGTGTCTTATTGCACAAAGCAGACACTAACACGCGTGGGCCTTTTTGTCTCACTTCCTATTTTTGTGTTTGTCTTTCTAGTGGTCACTACAATCCTCTATTTATTGTAAGGGCCTTAGTCCCTACACCCCACAATTTTATGCCTGAAGAAGCTTGGCTTTTGTGCCTTAGTTACTGTGAGAAACAGTGAGTGGTGAGATGCCATTGTGGTTAGTGAGATACTAAACAAGGTCATAGGTGAGAGGCCTTGGTTATATCCCCTATGCTTTTCCCTTCTCTCTTCCTCCTCACAAAAAAAAAAAAAAGAGCGTCCGAGTGCACGAAGCTCCCACTACTACAGGGTCTGGGAGGGGCAAATGTATGCAGCCTTACCCCCTGCTTCGCAGAAGAGGTTGTTTCCAAGTTTTGAACCTGCAACCAATAGGTTGCAATAGCACTACTTAACTGTTCCTCCTCCTTCTCCTTTGTTTCTATTTATTTCGACAGCAACATTGGTCTCTGTGAAGCTGTCTGAGACCTCCTGAAGTTGTGCTATTACCTGCTGTTCCAAGGAGTTGAAGACTTGGAGTGCTGTCATAAGTGAGCTAAGACTGAGTGAAGACCTTCTACATCTTCCCTGTCCTGTGACACCTTTCTGTTGATGATCCATTGCAGCATCTCTCATCCTCCATATAACTACTACTATGCCCATCAGAACCAAGTAGTGCTTTGAAGGTTTCATCCTCCATTGGAAACTTCCCTTCAACCTTAAACTCAGCCGCATCTAATGGTTGAATCTGCTACTAGTCAGTAAGTTGCTAAATGTGTCCTTCAGTATCTAATTTCAGACCTGTGTTATTATCTCCTCATCTGGCCATCAGTTCTCCAAGGGATTTTGAAGTGTTCTTCTACCTCTAGTTCCCTGCCATCGATCAAGAGTTGAATTCCATCTACTGGTTAGCTCATATGTCCTAATCTTCCCATTGAATTTCTGCCATATTATGAGGGATTGTTAACCTACACTAGGGTGTTATTCAACCCTAGTTTCATGACCATCTGAGTTCTGGTTTGATAGTTATTGTTAGTTCTCTATTCTGGCCTTATGCATTACAACCTACAGTTCTACCTTGTGGGTGCTTTCTGTAGTTATTTGTTGCTGAACCTAGAAACCCATTAATTTCATATTGGATACATAGATTTGCCTTATCCTACCAGATTTTCACGAAAGATTTTAACTCCACTCCTCATTTATGCTGATATCTTTTGTTTACTGCTTTACAGGAAGTAAGCCTGTTCATTATCAACTCAATCTGGTAAATTTTTTTGTCTGACTCCAAACAGACACTTAAATGGAAAAAAATAAATAAATTAAACGACCTTAATAAAGCAGTAAACAAAAGGTATCAGCATGTGGCCATGCAAGCCATGTCATATGCACAAATCATTATAAATATATGATGATAGTAAAAGTACTAATTATGAACAATCCAATTGGCAATATTAATCTAATAGATGTGCTTTTTCAAACAGTTGGATAATCAAGTTTGTAGTCAGTAACGGTGAATCACATGGTCTATACCTTTCCTCCCTTTTTTAAAACTGGACTGAGACATGCCAACACAGACAAGGTGCAGCATAATCAACAAGAGGAGATCATACTCTTTCTTTTCTTTTCTATCCCCACCCCAATTCAGAAGAGAGAAGCATAATGATCCAGATACTGCATGATGATTCTGGTGACATCAAATTTCCTGTATATTTTACAATCTACTGATTTGTGATACACTTGCTGACTATAGAATTGTTCCTTCTTAGTTAAAATTGAAAGCAAAAAGCACTAGCCGTAATAAATAAGCAAGCATGAGCTAAGTAAACATCTATACCATTGAAGTAAGAATTCAAAAAGAAAAGAATCAAATGAACCTCAATGAAGGAGACATGTAATTGGAATTCAGTCTGATGCTTCAAACTTCCAATCTTGCTGAATAGAGCATTCATAACTTGAGGGATTAATCCTGTTTGGCAACCATCTCTAATGCCAGTACCCATCGTATATGTTTTCCCAGAACCCGTCTGCAACATGTGAAAATGTCAAAGAACTAACATTATAAACAATTCTCCCCCCCCCCCCCCACCTCATTCATTTTCAGAGGGAAATTGTAACACTTTACCTGACCATAAGCAAGAACAGTGGCATTATATCCTTGGAACAAACCATCAACAAGTGGAACAACACATTCTTCAAACATTGCAGATGATGGAGAACCACAACTTCCATAGACATGATCGAAAGTAAAGGAATGTGATCCAATTTGTACCTGCACCAGTGTCACAACCACCAGGAAATATTCAACGATTATAACATACCCATGTGCCTTCGAAAGCACAATAAAAGCAATAAATGTCGGAAGTAAAGGATTAGTTTAATCATTTTTACCAAAACAAAAGGGGTAAAATACACGTACCCCCTGTAATGCACCCAATATTCCTCCTACCCCCCTAAGCTTCTGATAAGTCCACGTACCACCCCTCAATATTCCACGTACCACCCCTGCTTTACCCCCTTAATGCCAGACAAGTCCAAACTGTTAAGTTTAGGCATTAAGTGCTAAAAACTTGACCATTTTACCCTTTCTTCTATTTTTATAAATTTGAAAAGACCTAATTGCCCTGACTTATTTGTTCATAATATGAATAGACCTTTTTGCCCTAACCTAATTTGAAAAGACCATTTTACCCTTTCCCTCCTTTCTTGATCGACCTCCCTCAACCCGAATTGCCCTTTCACTTTCATGATCGAACTCCCTCAACCAGTGGCACCCCCTTTCATCTTCCCTGATTGTTGAACTCGTGGTTTGATGAGTAGATCGAGGATTAAGCAAAAAAATTTATACCCTAAAATCTAATCCTAAATTGAAATCATACGAAGCAAATCAATTAATTGAAGGTGCAGAAGAGGGAGAAGAAGAAGGAAAGCAAAAGGAGCAGAGAAGGAGCGGACACGGAGCAGAGAAGGATGGAGCAGATAAGAAGCAAAAGGAGGAGCAGAGAAGGAGCAAAAGAAGAAACAAAGAAGGAGCAGAGAAGAAAAGCACCTTTGGATCGCAACCCATTATAGGATTGGAATCTTAACCCTTTAATGGGGTGTAAACCATAGCCAAGAAGCCCTAAATAATCCTAAGAATACCCCATTTTAGCCCAAGACTTTGGGGCGACAAAACCATTCTCGAAATGGCATGAACAGCAAGACTGGAACATGGACAGGCACATGCTGTATGTGCCGGTCCTTGAAATGTTGCAGGTGTCGTGGCTACTGCCAGGGGACAGGCACATGCAAGTGCCGGTCCCTGAGAAACTGTTTCTGCCGGTGGAAAGTCCCGAGAGGGACAGGCACATGGACAGGCAGATGAGAAGAAGTTACCTGCAGAAGATTGTCGTCGCTGGAGAAGGAAGTCGTGGATGGAGCAACAATGGTCACGGAGCAGGGAGCTGGACGCCTCGCTGGAGCAGCAGGCTCTCCTCCCAAGCTTTTCATTTCTCGCTCCACTAGGTATGCAACGGTAATATTAGGTTGGTTATGGTTCTTAAGAACAAATAATTGGGGTAAAATGGTCTTTTCAAATTAGGTTAGGGCAAAAAGGTCTATTCATATTATGAACAAATAAGTCAGGGCAATTAGGCCTTTTCAAATTTATAAAAATAGAAGGGTAAAATGGTCAAGTTTTTAGCACTTAACGGCTAAACTTAACGGTTTGGACTTGTCTGGCATTAGGGGGGTAAAGCAGGGGTGGTACGTGGAATATTGAGGGGTGGTACGTGGACTTATAAGAAGCTTAGGGAGGTACGAGGAATATTGGGTGCATTACAGGGGGGTACGTGTATTTTACCCAAAAAAAAAAAACCTTCCTAGTATCAGAAATTAACATGGTTGTTCCCCTCCCCCCCCCCCACCCCTCACTCACCTTAGCAAATAGAGAGGTGGCTATGGAACTTTTTTAAGTAAGGCTTACTCGCAAACCGCATTTCTTTAACGTTCAAATGATTTGTTTCACATGGAAGCAGAGCAAGATCTGTGGGGTTTTTCCTTTGTCAGCACCAGAATTTCCAATGTTAAATCTATCTCTAGCCTCCATCAATTTTAGATCCTAAAGCTTCTTAATACATCTGGATTTTCAAATACAACACACATGCAGTCTCTAAGCCTCCATATATCTCTTATGACAGATTTGTTGCCCAATAGATCAAAGGCATCACCACAGATCAGTATTTGAGATAAAGATTAAACGTCAAATACAATTAAATGTTCAAAAGGATAAAACTTTGAACAGTGTCAGTTTAGACACAAACTCTACCCGACTCTACCCCTAACTTTTGAAAGTTTCAAATATCTTTTGGGGACAGACCAGGTGGTCCAGGTCTAGTCAGACATAGATTAAAACTTCCAAAGGACTTCTAATCAAGTCCATAGCTTCTCTAATCACTGGTGCCAGGAAGAAAAATCCCAGCAGTACACAAAATAGTTAAGAAATAAACCCAGTAGAGAAAATTTTTATTAGGGGGGAAAGGAAACTTAGGTGAAACGCCATTAAAGGGCTTCTTAGAGACTTCCACGAGTTTTAGAGGAAGTTGAGGCCCTGAAACGCAGATTTTCTTAGCTGTCAAAATAATCAGCTGCGCAACCCTCACAAAAACGCTAACCTAGTTCAAGGGGTTGAGAAACCGATCCACTTAGTCCAACTAAAAAGCTCAACTCTAATGCATATAATGACCTAAAAACCCATAAATTCAACTTCTACGGTTAAAACTTTTTTCTTTTTTGGGTTGAAACAGCTAAAACTTTACAATTTAATGTTTGGCAATTCCTTAGGATCATGAAAGATAAGATGATGCAAAAAGGGAAGAAACAGTTATCTGACGCATTTTTCTTAAGAAAAGCATTTATTGGAAGGCAAACGAAGGAAACTACCAGCAAGAGCGAGCAAAAGGAACCCCAAACAGTTATCTTTTTATAATAAGTCAAGAGAACTTAAATGAAGTGTCTGACATGAGGACATTTAATGGAGAGGTGGGTAGATTAAACAGGATAAATCTAGAAAAAAACATAACTACAAGAAGTTAGAGATAACAAGGTAGGTGGCAAGACAAGGAAGGTTGGGGAGGTAGTTCAGGTATGCGCAGAGAAGACTAGTGACCACACCAGTGGAGTGATACTTTAAAAGTTGGATCATAAGGGACGAGATCAAGCTTTAAAGATTGAGAGTGAAGGTAGTGGAACCAAAAATACATGAGGATTACAATATAATAGAAGATATGACCTACAAAGAATGGAAGGCAAATAGGATTCATGCGAGCAAGCTAAGAAGTAGCTATAAATAAGGCTTCATTGAGTTGAGCTGATCTTTCCCCTTTTCTTCTTCTTCTTCCTTTTCTTTTTATCTTTGTTTTTCTGTTTTGCTCAGCAACAAAGGTTAAATTGGTTTCAAATTAAATGGAGGTTAGGTCCACTAAATCATGAAGGCAAAGTCACGTCTCTAATTGTAAAATTCTTCCCAGCCCCACATCTAGTTAGAGTAGTCATCATGTCATTTACCAACCGACAGACTTGGCAAAACAATTTGTTCAACGATAGTTCGAGGGAAGTCCCAAAAAATAGCTGAAAGCCTGAAAGAACTCTGAGATAACTTGTACACCCTTTTCTTGAACTAATCCTCAAATCTTGATCTACATCCTGTTTCACCACTCCAACTTTCTTTTCCCCTCTTTTTCTTCTGATAGGTCCAATAACTCCAACTTGGATTTGTAGGACCCAATCCATTGATTCAAGTCAAATATCACCAATCAGCCTCAAGTACCACAATGATGTACATATTCATGAAATGCGGTCATCTAGTTGCCTGGCCTGCCAAGGCACTACAAAAACTGATCCTTTGCAGCTCGGTGCTCAATGACTAGAATGCAAGCCCAACCAGGTAAAAGGAAAGAGTAACAAATAGTGTTGTCGGAAATTCACTCCTTAAAGACCAGGACAGGGTTGTCAAGGAAAACGTTTTTCACTTTGATCTGATTGGACCCATAGTCTCCTGCACACTGAATTGCTGAGGATATGCACTCAAGTTTGATAATCTAAGCATTTTGACAACAGTAGGTAACATTGAAGATCTAGAATGAAAACAGAACAGCTGATGATGGTAAGACTACAGATGATAATGATGCAGATACAAATCGCAAAAGGCAGTGGGATCAGAGAATTTTTATGCTATTCTAGCCACATTTATGCACCTTTCCTGAGAAGGATGATGATATTAGTGGTGGAAAAACCATTAGAGTATGCATATACACCTAATGTTGGCTGTGGGCTGAGAATTAACAATATATTTGGGAAATAATATTATGGTGTCAACGCTGGATAACCTATCAGCACTAAAAAGACCTTGAATCTGACCGTTAATCATAAAACTGGTTCCAAGTAGAATATATCATCTCTTTTATTAAAGTTATGGATCACACAATGGATTTGATTAAAAATTTGAGGCTTTGGGCTTTATCACTCTTCTTAGTGTCCGAATTAGCTATGCACTAGTCAGAATTAGTTCAGCAGCTTGTTATGTCAAAGTCAAAATTTCAGTTTAGTAATCTCTGATTTCTGAACTTTAAGATGAATAAGAATTGAGGATCATTAATCACTTGACTAATCATTAATTGATATTTCTCTAGCTCTAAAGTCAGAATATCGGACCTGAAAAGCATATTACAATATTATGCAGGTAAAGTAATCAAAATTATTAAAAGGTAAACGCACAAGTAAAAAGAAATAATTTTTTTTATTTTTATGGGTTTCCATTAATTTTAACTTCCATGATACTATAAGTGAAGGCAGGATGGAAGCTGAGATGTGCTACCAAAGACAAATGTGGATTCCACCCTCCAAATCATAATGGAAAACAGAAAAGTTTGCTTGCAGGGTCCCTATCATGAATGGAAGCGGAAAGATGTTACAAATAAAAGCATGTATCACACTGCATGGTGAAAAGCTAAGAGTATGAAGCAATTAGCTTCATGAATTAAAAATATGGAAATATGATAACCCCTTTTATTTATTATATATTTATTTTTGGTAAATATATGATAGCCCCTTTGAAGTGTTGCTATACACCGGTAACCAAGTAGACATTAATGATGACAAAAATGCGGTTAAAACAAGGAAGAAACCAGGAAAAGTTGGACATTAACCCGTGCAAAAAATCAAGAATGTTCATTAACATTTAAGTAGAGAAACCTTAATCCAAAATTCACAGAAAATCCAAGAGACAATATTGCAAGAATCAACCGGCTAATCCATTGTGTTTCGGACTAAAACAGACAAAAGCTATGTCCAAGGAATTATCCAAAAAGGAGCTGGACTGAACAGACCGATGCAATTTATTAATCTCCGTAAATTAACAAAAGCAGCAACCCTGAATCAAGAGCAACTTCCAAAGGATCCGGTAAAACAAGTAAGGCAAATCGGGTCTACCCAAGGAGAAAGACGAAAAATTTGGCTCAATTGTAGCCGGAGAATCAAACGACGCACATGTGACAAGAGCAAGAGGTAGGTCAATTCAGGTCCAAACGTCCAAACACCACACCAGATCATGAAAGCAGATTTCCCAAGCAGGAGAAGAACAAGAGAAGAAGGAAGTAGGCAAGAGAGAGAGAGAAAGGAAACAACTCCTTTTCTAACGGTCGAGTAAGACAATTGTGGTTGTCAGTTTCTCATTAGAAGAAAGTAATCTCACGATACAAGAAAGGAACCAACCAAATTTTCCGTTACCAAACTGCAATTAACCACAGATCCAGATCTCTCCAAAACCGTTCTCATCTTGAGAAGTGAAGGAAATGGGAGCATGAATCCAAGAGGGAATCGAAGCAATCCATGACTGAGTAATGATCACTGACTACTTCCGAAAGATAAGAGTCTCCGTCTTCAACAACACTGTGACTGACTCAATCTATCTACACAGTTAAGAATAGGGAATGTGAGTACCTGGGGCTTTCCGGAAACGACAGTGACACAGTCTTTGCATCCTTGAAGCCTTTCATCACCTATGAGCGGACGAATATGAACAGCAACCTTTACACAGCAATCCTCAGTGCCTTCCATTGGTAGCATAGTGAGATACAGAGAGAAATAGACAATAGAAAGACAGAGAGAAGCAGAGAAATTGAGGAAAAGACAGACAGGTTCTAAAAGAAAACCACTCTCATTGTTTGGATACTGAGATGTGGATGAAGAAAATGACGCAGCAACAGATGCACAGAAAGAGAGGATTTTGACGAGAGAGAGAGAGGTGAAAGAAGAGAAACTATTGCAGGGAAGGGAAAACAACAACAACCACTATCATTTTCCTTGCTCTTCACTGCACTACTTTGGTGCGCTCTGGTGCAGCTGGTACTACTCCTTACTGCCTAGTGCTTACTGGTATGTTACCTTACCTTACCTATACTACATTAACTTTTTCCTCACTCTTTCCCATATTACCCTCACCAATCACTGAAGCATTGAAGGGTTGAAGCTAAGTTCAGTGCCATTTGTACATCTCAATACCAACAAACCTCTACCTTACTTTACTTAATAACAAGTAACAACCATTTATGACCGTTTTTCCACCCCAACCTTTTGATTGACCCATCCCCCACCTGTTTTCGGATTGGGATACCTAATCCAATTAAAATCTCAAAATCAATCTTAAAAAAATTAGTAAAAATGATTTCAGTTTTAAGATAAAGAATCGAGGCATCCAAGGCTGCGCTGCTCTCGTTACTGGGCATGCACAGGAATATGTGTTTGTGTGTGGACCCAGTGTACATTTCAGCGTGTGTTGTTGGACATCTCACTGGGCACTCCCTGAGCACTAGGCTGGGAAAGGAGGAGAGGAGCCGGATCCTCATTTTTCTCCTATAGCAGAGGTGGCAAATACAATTAAAATCCGACCCGATATGGGAATCCATCCATCCATTTGCCCAATTGGGCTTTGACAGAATACAAGCTGGCAGGGAGGTTAACTTTGGCCGAAAGTTGTAGGTTGCACAAGGTGTGTCTTTTTTATAATTATTTTTGTTTGGAATATTGGAATGGACTTTCTTTACAAGTTTGGATTTGGGAAGGAACGAGAACTACTACGGAAGGGGAGGAGTTGAAGGAGTATAATAAAAAGAGCACGTGGGTTTGGAATCTTATACGATACGAACTAGTAGTTCCTATAGAGAGACAGGGAGGACTTAATTCAAGGCACGAGGTCGGTGAGGATGATGATGTCATGGGCTCATGGGCTCATGGGCTCATGCCCGCCCGCCCTATAGTCTACAGATACCTGCTTTCCCACACGTCCTCAACTTTTGGGTGTTTTCGTTATTCGTCAGAAGTAAAGAATGGAACAGATTTGATTGGTTTGGAATTCGGATGTTTTTCTTGTAAATATGTCAAAATACAAGGTTTTATTTTCATTAAATATTTAGAGAAAAAGGGTATTGGATGGAAAGAGAGAAGGAGAGAAGGAGAGAAGGAGAGAAAGAGGGCTGGCCCAAGTGCCCAACGCCCCCCCCCCCCCCCCCCCCCAATGGTTTGGAGGAGTTGTCAAGTCTCCGTTTGAGGGAGGGAGGGAGGGGAGGGGGAGACCCACCACACCACCACAAACCTGAATCACAACCAGCTGCTGCCTCTGCTGGGCTCCACCTCACATGCTCACTCTCTCTCTCCCGTGTTTCAGTCTTCTTCTCAAGTGGGCCCCACTTCTCAGTGGGCCCCACTTCCTTTTCTCTCTCTGTCTCATGTACACTGAGAAACACGCACACAGTCAAACGTCTCATATAAGATGGAATCAGGAGCGGAAGAGAGAGAGAGAGAGAGAGAGAGGAGCAAGCATGCATGAGCATGTGTGAGGTTGAGGAAGTCTTTGCAGCCAGGTAGGCTATATGGTGGTGGTTTCTGGGTGAGTAATGGAACAATTTCTTTCCAAGGCTTCTTTCGTTACTATTTTTTTGGCAATATTTTTATGAGTGATTCTTCAAGTGCACGGCAAAAACCAAGCCAGAAACGATGCCCAGCCCATATGGAGTAAATTCTCCCTTGACTTTATTTGCTTGTCCTGTTCTTTTGTTTATTCCCGGCCCACCCCCTTCTCTGTATGTCTTTAGTACTACGTACGTGATGATACATCATAAATATGGCCAGGGATATCTGTTTCTGGAATTTCCTAACTGACTCATACCCTTAGCCTCTTTAACAAATCAGTACCAAAGAAAAAAATGAAACTCTTTTGACAAATCTTCCATATCATCTCTACGTGGCCGGTGTAAGGATATTGGAGGCATTTCGTTTTTTGGGGTCACTTTCTTTTTTTCTTTTTTTTTTCTTTTTTTTGATAAATGACTGAAGAACCCAAATTCACTCCAACCAATCAAAGGTCGTCATGTGTCTCAGACCAAGAAAGGAAACCAAAACAGGGCCAGTGAAGGACCAACCGCAGGTACCATCCACCAACACCCACGGGCGCGGCCACCCTTGGGGGCATGGACCTCCCTGGACGTCAACCCCCTTGGGGCGCGGACCTGGGCGCGGATCTCCTTGGGCGCCAACCCCTTGGACAAAGACTCCGGGCACGGCTTCCCCAAACACGTCATCCCTGGGCACAGTCTCCCTCGAACACGGCAATCATCACCGCCATCAACAAGACACAAATCGCATCATCAAGGACTCTAGGCCACCGCCTATCGAATCACGTACTCTGAACGGACTCATATACTGAGAACCTCACCTACCACATAGATGAGGTCTATCCACTAAGGATACCAAGTCTATCATGACACTACTTCTTATGGGAAGACAACTACCAAGTCTATCAAGGACACTATGTCTCACGGGAAGACAACCTATCAAGGAGGAGCCCTGCTACTCAGGGACTCTATCACTTACGGCAAATACTCTACATCAACTGGAACTGTCCACACCACCATACACTACTATAAAAGGTAAGGTACACAGCCCCATCAGGGGGGGCTGAACACATCTTAACTCATATTTAATATAACTATTCATCTATTTGCTCAGAGATATCTAACTTAGGCATCAGAGAGTCCTAGGCTGGAACCACATCGGTTCTCCTTTGTCACCCAGGGTCTTTTGCAGGTTACGGCACTCGAAGGACCGCTGAGCGATTTCTTGATGCAACAGATTGGCGCCGTCTGTGGGAACGGCGCTACCCATCACCTCTACTAGCTTGTTTCCATATCTGATCAACCATGGCACACAAGAAGACAACTCTCTCCACCAACAATGCCCCGAGGGAGGAGAATGGGTCACCTCCTCCAGAGAGCTCACGTCGCAGAGCCAATGACCAGGACCATGTCTCTCTGGAGAGGGAGATCCCGGACGATGATCAAGTTACGGTGGTCGAACCCAACAATGAAGTAGTGGTGGAGGTGGTACCTGACCCCAATGCCCCAGCAACTATGGGTCAGATCAATGACCTATAATATCAAATCCTCGACGACCAACGACTCTTTCGCGAGTACCTAAGGCAGAGAGCGGGGAACCACTGTCGTAGGAGGGAGGAGAACCCCGAGAGGTCACCTCCCAGGGGTGACAGGTCTGAGAGGCACACCAGGCAATAGGGGGAGCCATCCCAACTCCCAAGGAGAACCGCAGACCATTCGGCACGGTCAGACCGAAGGAGAACACCATCACACCGATTCATGGTGCCCACCCTTGAAGTGTCCATTCGGAGGTCGATGTTTGATGGTCGACTAGGAGGAAGTCATGCACCAAAGCAAAGCCAGACTTATCGTGAAGAGAGCCCCTCGCATTCGAGGCAAGATTCATCACGACGTGACCCTTCACCGTCCTGCCAATAGTCAAGGCGGGAGGGGACTTCCAAGAGAGGATGTGAACCAGCTCGCAGCGAACAACCAGTCAGACGTGAGGGACAAACACGGGATGAAGAGCTAGATAAGAAACTCCGAGAGTTGGACGAAAAGCTGAAAGGGTTAAAGAAGCAGACCAAGGGTGAGACACACTCAATTCCTGGACAACACCCCTTCTCAGAAGAGACCATGTCAGCCTCACTCCCATCCAAGTTCAGGCTACCCACCTTTGAACTCTACAGTGGTACCACTGACCCTAATGACCACATCAACTATTTCAATGGCATGATGACACTATATGGTGGATCGAACGTGGTATCCTATCGAGCATTCCCTGCATCCCTCAAGGGTGCAACGACCTCATGGTTCTCTAGACTATGACCGAGGTCGATTGGATCATTTGCAAAGCTATGCGAGCAGTTTGTGACCTGCTTCCAGAGCAGCGTCAAGCAGAAGAAGACCACGATCAATCTGTTGAACGTGATCCAAAACCTTGGGGAGTCCCTGAGAGAGTATGTCAACAGGTTTACCAAGGAATCCTTAGAAGTCAGAGACATGGATGACCAGACCTAGCATGCTACTTTAGCTGGGGGCATCCGTGACATGGAACTGATCAAAGACCTGGCACGTCATGAGACTAGGACCATGAAAGAGCTCCTGGAGCGATACAATAAGTTTGCCAACATGGCCGAGATAGTATAATCACGGACGAAGGCAATCGAAGGCAAGACCCAAGACAACAAGAGGTCAGCACCAGATGACTGCAAGGAGAATAAAAGATCAAGGGCTCAGCGACGACAGAAGAAAGGCAATATCCCATCGGGAAGAAGTGATCGTCGATCGGAGAGAAGTGAGAGGGCAAGCAGCCCAGAGTTCACAACCCTCAACACCACCAGGTCATAGATCCTCATGCAGATACAAGACCGTGACCTAATCAAATGCCCACGACCCATGCAGGCAGGACCTGAGAAATGTAACCCTCACAAGTACTGCCTCTTCCATAAAGACTATGGGCATGACACAGAGGAATGCTACCAACTGAAGAGGGAGATAGAAGACCTTGTGAAAGCAGGGAGTTTGAATAAATATGTGAAGGGGAGACATGATGGCCGTTCAGGCCAAGGAGACCGAGAAAGAGAACCAAGGAGGGAAGAAAGGAGAGCGGACCAAGATAGGGAGAGAGACCGCACTGATGAAAGAAGAGAGGTAGCAGAACCCAATGACACCAAAGGAGCCCCCATCCTCACCATACTTGGAGGACCGGGGCAAGAATCAACTAGAAAAGCCAAGGCCCACATCAGGTTCGTGGGAGTAGCAAAGAAGCCAAGCAAAATAGCAAGGATCGAGATGGTGATCTCCTTCTCAGATGCAGACTTAGAAGGCGTAAGCTTTCCACATGAGGATGCCCTGGTAGTGTAGGTGGAGATAGCCAACCGACCAGTGTACGGGGTGTTAATTGATACAGGGGCATCTGTGGACGTACTCTCACTGGAAGCCTACCGCCAATTTGGGTTTGGAGATGATCAACTTAAGCCAGAACCCACCTACCTCCATGGATTCTCGGGTGCCACAGCTTCCATTAGAGGCACCATTGAGCTACCTGTCACCTTTGGAGAACATCCTTGACAGGTGACCATCATGGTAAACTTCATGGTCGTCAGGTCCGTGGTGTCATTCAACAGCCTCCTAGGGCGACCATCTTTGATGGCCCTTAGAGGCATCGTATCTCCAATCCACCTGAAGGTGAAGTTCCCTACTGACAATGGAGTGGGTGAAGTACGAGGTGATCAGAAGAAAGCCAAAGAATGCTATGCCACCTTTATGAAGAAGAACAACGGCAACACCCGAGGAATGGCACTATGCATGGAGAACCTGATCAGTGACCAAAGAGATGAATTGACAAAGAAGAGAG
The DNA here is from genome assembly GCF_018873765.1 of Telopea speciosissima. Taxonomy (NCBI): domain Eukaryota; kingdom Viridiplantae; phylum Streptophyta; class Magnoliopsida; order Proteales; family Proteaceae; genus Telopea; species Telopea speciosissima. Next base: position 20,222,292 of record NC_057919.1, on the reverse strand, counting down.
GAAGACCGATCGAGGACTTAGTTCCATGGCCACTCAGCAATGATGACCCTTCCAAGGTAGTACAGATTAGCACACTGTTGAGCAATGAACAGAAAGAAGAGCTGGGGAACCTCCTCCAGACAAACATGGATGTCTTCGTATGGTCTACTGCAGACATGCCAGGTACACCCAGATCCATAACAGAGCACAAACTACATGTAGACCCAACCAGGAAGCCCGTCCAGCAGAAGCGAAGGAATTTCACCCTCGACCGATAGGCAGCCATCTAAGAAGAGGTCGAGAAGTTGAGCCGAGCAGGGTTCATCAGAGAAGAAAAGTTCCCTACCTGGCTCGCAAACTTGGTCATGGTACCCAAGCCTAACGGGAAGTGGAGGATGTGCGTCGACTACACTGACTTGAACAAGGCATGTCCCAAGGATGAGTACCCACTACCCAGGATCGATCTGTTGATCGATGCAACTATAGGACATGCGATGCTGAGTTTCATAGATGCCTACTTTGGCTACAACCAGATCCTCATGCATGAGGATGACGAGTCTTACACCACCTTCCGAACGGATAAGAAAAATTACTACTACCGTGTCATGCCGTTCGGACTGAAGAATGCAAGGGCCACTTACCAGAGGATGGTCAACAAGATGTTTGAGGAACAGATTGGGCGCAACATGGAGGTGTACGTGGATAACATGCTCGTGAAAAGCATCCAAGCTCATCAACACCTAGCTGACCTGGAAGAAGTATTCGTCGTACTGAGAAGGAACTAGATGAAACTCAACCCTGTGAAGTGTGTTTTCAGAGTAACATCTGGAAAATTCCTAGGGTTCATGGTCTCAGTACGAGGAATAGAAGCCAACCCCTCTAAGATCAAAGTCATCCAGGAGATGGCACCCTCGAGGATAATTAGGGAAGTACAGAGGTTGAATGGAAGGATCGCTGTCCTATCAAGGTTCGTGTCACGGTCCGGAGACAAGTGTCTGCCATTCTTCAAGACGCTAAAGAACCTCCGTAGTCCTAAAAACTTTACATAGACGGAGGAGTGCCAGAAAGCATTTGAAGAATTGAAGGTATACCTCGAGAACCCACCATTACTTGGGCGCCCAGAGCCCAATGAAGGATTGTAGATCTACTTGGCAGCGACCCCCATCGCAATGAGTGCAGTGCTACTAAAAGAAGAGGGCAAAATACAGAAGCCCATCTACTATGCGAGTCATGTCTTAATCGATGCAGAGACCAAGTATACAAGAATAGAGAAGGTAGCATACGCACTGGTAATCGCGGTAAGGAAGCTCAGACCATACTTCCAAGCCCATACCATCACAATCCTCACCAACTTGCCACTGAAGAAGGTATTACGCAAGCCCGACGTCTCCAAACAGTTGATCGCCTGGGCAGTTGAGTTGAGTGAGCACGACATCAGGTTCCAACCCAGGACGACAGACTTTGTAGCTGAGTGCACCCTGCTTGAGAACGGGACAGAAGCACAGGAACTAGAGGAGCAGGATCGAGGATAGTGGGAGATGTTCGTGGATGGTTTGAGTAAGGCCACAGGAAGTGGAGCTGGTTTCATACTTACCAGCCCCGAAGGATTCCGAATACAATATGCTCTCCGGTTCGCCTTCCCAGCATCTAACAACGAGGCAGAGTACGAAGCACTGTTGGCTGGACTCCGGGTGGCCAAAGCCATCCAAGTCACGCATCTATCCATCTGGAGTGACTCTCAGCTTGTAGTGAACCAAGTGAACGGAGAGTATGAGGCGAAGGACGAGTGCATGGCATCATATGTAGCACATGCTGGGGAATTCATCGGGCAGTTCGTGAAGTTCGAGATGGTTCAAGTATCCAGGATAGAGAATGCTACTGCATATGCACTGTCTAGGCTAGACAACGATGAACTCCGGAACCTAGCTAGTGTAGTATACATGGAAATATTGCATGAACCGACATACTAGGAGAAGCTGGTCAATGAGATCGAGGAAGGGCCTAGCTGGATGGACCCTATACTCGACTACCTGCAGAATGACGTCTTACCAGAAGACAAGATCGAGGCAAGGAAGATAAGGATGACAGCTGTAAAGTACACCATCTTGGACGGAGTACTGTACAAGAGAGGGGCCATAGCACCACTGCTTCAGTGCCTAGGACCCAAGGGAGCCCAATATGCCCTGACAGAAGTACATGAGGGGATCTGTGGAAGCCACATGGGAGGACGACATGTAGCCTACAAAATCCTCCGACAAGTACTCTACTGGCCAAGAATGCAAGAGGAAGCGGTGCAATACGTCAAGGCTTACGAGCAATGTCAGTTGTTTGCCCCAGTACCCCATCTACCCGCCACCAAGCTGACATCAATCCTCAACCCCATTCCCTTTGCCATGTGGGGGGTCGACATCTTAGGGGAATTCACAGCAGCATCAGGCAACCGCAAGTACTTGGTGGTTGCCATCGACTACTTCACCAAATAGGTAGAGGCCAAACCATTAGCCAAGATTACAGAGAATGAGATGGAGAAGTTCGTTCGTGACGACATCATCTATAGGTTCGGCGTGCCAAAGATCATAGTCTCAGACAATGGGAAACAGTTCAACAACCCCAAGTTCAGAGCTTTCTGTAAAAGCTATAACATTGACTATCGGCCTGTTTCGGTAGCATACCCACAGGGCCAATGGTCAGGTGGAGGTGACAAACCGAACCCTATTGGATGGAATAAAGAAAAGATTGGAAGGAGCCAAAGGAAAGTGGGTCGAGAAACTACTGAGTGTTCTATGGGCATACTGCACCACAGTAAGGACATCTACAGGAGAGAGCCCATTTCACTTGGCATATGGCACAGAAGCCCTGACACCAGTAGAGGTCCTCGCCATGTCCCACAGAATACTGCACTTCAATGAAAGAACTTACACAAATGGACTACGAGCGAACCTAGACTTCCTAGATGAGGTATGTGAGAAGGCACTGCTGAGGAACGTAGCCAACCAACAACGAACAACCAAGTACTACAATGCCAGGGTACGTGAACGCTTATTCCATCAAGAGGACCTAGTCCTAAGGAGGGTGAGTGCATCACAACCAAGGAAAGAAGGGAAGCTATAAGCAAATTGGGAAGGACCCTATATAGTTTCCAAGTAGATACGCCCAGGGACATACCGCTTGAAAACTCCAGGGGGCACAAAGGTAGACCGTAGCTGTAACTCAGAACACCTGACAAAGTATTACCAGTCGAAGCAATAGCAGTAGAAGCGACAGCACCATCAACAATAGCAGTCAAGTAGTAGCTGTAGTGGTAGTGGTAGCAGTAGTAGTAGCGGTAGCAGTAGCAGTAGCAGAAGATGGCATCACTATTTCAAGGGCAATTTGAAAAATTTTCATAAAGAGGTGTTTCAAGAATACTTGTCTTCTTCTACCACTCAATCAAATCACCGCCACTGCACCAAGGTATTATGCCACTAGGGGCCCATGGGCTACCAAGGTCCGTAGACCACCAAGATAAGACATCTCTAAAGGACTATCAGCCACATGGGGTTGCATAGAGAAGAGAACCATCAAAGCAACAAGGATCAAATGCATGACCTATCAACATCACCAAAAGAAAAAGTCAAGTACATATAATCCCAGGAAGATAAAAACAAGCAGCACAATCTAAAAGCCCTCATCCAAAAAGTTCTCATCCATAAATTCAACATCCAAAAAGAACATCTATAAAATCATGGGGCGTCTGATGGAGGAGCAGCCTCTGATCCAGCAAGAGACATCAAGTCAACCTCAACAGGAGAAGGAGCAGCACTCGCCTCTGGTGCGGCTGCACCCTCCTTTATCGCCATAGCGCCATCCTCAGGGGGGACACGAGCTACTGCAATAGTCTCGGGTAGTAGCATGATAACCTCTGGGAACCCCGAGAAGTCATAATCAGGGGTCCTCTCTAGAATGTGAACCGCCAAGTCCCTAATACCTCCATCATATATCTCTTGGTTATACTGATGAAAGTACGCAGTGATCTCAGGAGACTGCCGATACGCCGCTACTGCCCGCTTCCCAGCCTCAGACAACTCTACCTCGTGCCTCTGCCTCAAAGCTCAAAGCTCCTCCTCCAAGGCTTGAACTCTAGATGAACTCTGAGCCGCTGCAGTGGTAGCCACCCTGAGCTCCTCCGACACACTCTGCTCACGTGCTACAGCCTCCTCGAGGGCAGCCCTATGCCCCTGAAGCTCTCTCTCCACATTCTACAGTGCATGCTTTATCTGAATCTCACGGAAAGCATGACTCTCCAATCGAAGCACCGCCTCAGTAACACGATGCTGGACCTACAATCAACATAGCAGACA